>NW_023247393.1:0-6126 GCF_002007445.2 Ailuropoda melanoleuca | reverse complement strand
TGGTCTCACTGTGACTTAGAGTTCAATAATTGAAAGATAGGGCATTTATATATGCAAACAATTGAGGATATGACTGTGGGGAAAATAGCAGAAGATGAGTGGCCATGAACAGCCACAGAAGCCAATCAGAAATTCAAAGGCAGACCTTTTTATCATATGATGTGAAATAGAAACAATGCTAATGATGCACAGTTGCTAGATTTACTTTATTTTAATGCAGCTTGGCACTATTTTGTAGCTCTTATTTTGAATCTTTCTACACAAGTATTAAAAATATCTCCCACCACAGCTTTATAAGGAAAAATTCACACTACATGAAATATTCAGGGTACTCAGTTGGTTCAGGATTTTTTCCTGTGGGAAGACAAGCCATGGGGACAGGTGGAATCAGGCTGAGTCCCCGGCCGGCCGAGGCCTCCGCATGGCTCTGGGCCCGGCCTCGTCTCTGGGAGGGCAGAGCAGGCTTACCCTGTGGGGCTGGGCGGCCTTCTCCACCAGCACGGCCGTGTGGGGCCTGTGCTCCCGCGACTCGCGGCACATGACGCACAGCAGCTTCCCGTCGTCCTCGCAGAAGTAGTGCAGCTTCTCCCGGTGCCACTCGCACAGCCGGGCGTCGGGCGGCTCCCGGGCCGTGTCTCCCGGCTGCCTGTCCTTGTCCACCTTCAGTCGCTCGATGTTCTCCACCAGGCTGGCCAGCTGCCACACGGCCAGATGTTCTCCTTCTTGAACGCCTTCTTACAGAGCGGGCAGACGGGGCGGCTGCCCGACACGGGGCGCAAGTCGGCGGTGCAGCCATGGCAGAAGACGTGGCCTCAGTCGATGGTCACCGGGTCCCGCTGGTAGTCCAGGCAGATGGAGCAGATCACCTCCTCCTCCAGGCTGCGCAGTGGGCTGACACGGCCATGCTGTCCTCCGCGCAGAGGGGTCGCCGAGCGCCCGTGGGGCCTCCCGTCCTGGGAGACCAGACACGCCGTAAGAGCAGGCCCAGCACAGGGGCTGCCAGTTCCGGGAATCAGTCCANCCAGCTCCGGGAATCAGTCCGTCTGGCAGCAAGGCTGAGGGTCAGGCTGAGAGGACCGCACGGACCGGCTAGTCCCCCGGGGAACCGAGCCCAGAGAGGGTGCTGGGCAGTGAGCGCACAGCACGCCAGCCTGCACTGTGCTGCGGGGACCCCGTCCTTCCACTGCCGGGAAGCTGCTCTGGGGCACCATGTAGCACAGAACAAGACGCGAGTTAGTAACCTGCTGGAAGTGTGTCACTGCACACACAAGCCTCCCATGTCTACCCTGCGTGCCGTGCACAACACAAGCCGCACAGCTATTCACGGGGGCGAGGCACCAGAGCCAAGAGGCTACCAGGACTAAGGTCACGGAGGGTCGTGGCCAAGACTCCGGAAGCTCGGAGCGTCTGAGGCGGGTCCTCGGGCTGCGCCGTGGCTTTGGTCTCGGTCCCTTTCCCCGTGGACGTGCCGTGCCTGCAGCGCTCAGGAAGGAAACCGGTGTGGGGGGAATGACCCGCGGGCGGCCACGGCGACCTGCTGCTGAGGCTCTGGCCCTCGCTGGGAGCACGGCAGCGGAGCACGGACCGGGTCTGAGCCCCGTCGACCTCGGCAGTCCCGGCCCACGTCCGGCCCCAGGAGCCTCGCACGGCTGGAGCGACGGCTACCTCCTGCCCCCGATTCTGTGCGACCGCAGAAACCTCTCCCACGTACTCTGAGCCTCAGTTTATCCATTGTAAAAATGGGGACAGTGACACTTACCTTCAAGGCTTGGTAAGCGGGTCAAGTCAGAGAATTACGGGGAGCACAGCCCCTGGGGGGGACTCCAGCAGAAGCCAGAACGCCTGGCTCCCTGATCCGGCGGGGTTGCAACACGGACAGAGAGCGGTGGAAAAGCACGTGGCGGCGAGAGAGGATGAGAGGGTGAAGCCGCCACGGTGACTCTGGGGTTACAGCCCTCGAGGGGTGGGGACCAGGAGCAGGCTCCGCCACAGACCCACGGAGCGCAGCCAGCGGCCAGGCGGGAAGGCAGCTCCAGGGGCCACGGGCAAGTCAGTGCTGCTAGGGATGGTGTGCGGCTGCTGCTGATGGACGCAGCAAGTCCACCAGCGAGAGCCCGGCGGCCCCTGCAGTGACAGCGTGAGCGGCCAAGGGACCCCAGACGGAAACAGAACGGGAACCAGGGGCTGCCCCTGGAGAGCAGACGCCGGCCGACGGTACCGCACAGACGCAGGGGATCGCCACACGGCTGACCGCACACACCAGCCCGGGTCTGGAGCGGCGGGAGGGACAGGGGTCACGTGCACACAGAGCCCTGCTTAACTGGGACGTGAAGACAGCACAGTGTCCAGGATGTCACCGGGTGGTGACTGATCCCAGCAACACCCTGCGACTGTCCGCGATGCTGAGGAAATCACCTGACCCGAGCCGTCAGTACGACACAGAGAGGACAGTGGCCGGCGCTGGGGATCCCGTGGGCTGGGAGCCCTTGACGGAGTCACGCTGCTGAGCCGCTTGCAAGCTCCGTCCCTGCCGTGGAGACGGCACGTGCGGTCTCGGGGCAGCCGCGTAACTACTGCGAGCTCAGCCGCGGCTCCCGTCCGCCACGGCAGGTGCTCCTCACCCAGGCTCCACGCCCACACCGCAGGACAACGGTCTCACGTGCAGGAGGCGCCACGGAATTCGCGGCACACGGCCCTGCAACCGTCTTTATCATCAGGGGCCGGTCTGACCGTGAAGGGGGTTGGGGGCACGTCCCACGCTGCCAGTACCGCCCAGCGGGCGGGCCCCTGATGAACCCTGGTATCGCAGAGCTGCGGCCATCACCCCGAGCGGTGACCAAACCCACGGCGCTCACAGAGGCACGACCCGGCATCCGCTTCCCAAAGTGGACCATGTGGAGTCACGACATTCCCTTCGAGGCTCCTGCCGAAACGGGCCCCGAATGGACCTCACTTCTGATGTGCAGAAAGTGTGAGGGGCAGAGAACTGAGCGCCACGTCAGGAGGAACGGATGAGGGCAGTGTGCGGGACACCCCACAGGACAAGGGGCCTGGCCTCGCGGAACGCGACGTCTTGGGGCGCCCGGGGTGCAGGCCGCGACACGACTGGCCCTCGGTTTTGCGTCAGGTCTCAATCTCAGGAGGGAGAGATGGAGCCTGCGTGGGGCTCCGTGCTGAGCGCCGAGTCTGCGAACGTTCCCCTGTCCCCCTGCCCCTCCCCACCTGGCATGCACTCGCTCTCAAATAAATAGATACATAAATCTTAAAAAAAGTCAATGTCCTGAAAAAAAAATTGTTCTTCGCTTAAAAAGACCAAAGAGAAAAAACAGCGAAATGCAAACACCTGGACTGGATCCTGTTTTGTTACAGTTTGGGGACAAGGAGAAGTCTGACAAAGGACGGGGCGCTGGATCACGTGAGCAAACTGGTACAATCTCTAAGGGCATTTGCTGAGGTCACGAGGGAGGACGTCCGTGTGGAGCGACACGGGCTGCAGTGTTTAGAGCGGGGGACGGTTTCAGCGGAACAGCACGCGGAGCGAGCTCCTGAGGAGGGGGCCACAGCTTCCCAAAGGGCACACGTGCGAGGGAGTGTGAGCGGGAAAGACGTCGGAGGCCACCAACGCAGACCAGGCCACGTGGCGGAGCTCAGCGGCCCGCGCGGCACAAGCAAAAGGCTTCAGAGTGACGAGCGCCACGCTCACGCCCGGAGCCGCGGGTTTGCCAGCTGTTCCGACCGGGGCATCTCTGTGTGCCGTCCCGCCGCTCGGGGCCACGGGCGCCACCTGTGCACGCGCACGAGGCCTGGAGTCCAACAGCGCAGGGCTGCAGGGCTGTCGGGGATGCTGGAGGTGCAGCTCCAGACCAGCGCAGGAGTGCACACCGCAGTAAAGCCAGCCGGTGAGCTCCCGTTCCAGCGGCGTTTACCCCATGTGGTAGCCTGGGAAGTGTGCAGTCGCGTTAGCTCTAAAAACGATACACAAACCTTGATTAAGAAATATCTTACTCTAAAAACTGCTGTCCTCTGAGCGCTCGGGGAACTGGAACCCTGATCCCAGATCACCGTGACAACTGTGACAATAATGCGCAGGTTTGAAACATGGCGAGACGCACAGGGACGCGAAGGCTGCTGTAAAGAGGGTCTGACACACTTGCCCGCTGCAGGGTCGCCACAAACCCCCCCTTCATAGCACACGTGGCGTCCGCAGAGCGCGGGAAGAGGAGGCATGCCCGCAGGCTAAGGCGCACGGCCGCCTGATCGTCCCCGTTTGGGACAATGACAAACATGGCTCTGTGAAGGCTTGTGCACGAGCCCCAGTGCGCACAAGCCAGCAGACGCATCCTTGCCCAGCTCAGGCCACCCTGTTCCCACCCTGACTGTAGCGGTGTACGTTCTGAGCGGCAGCCACGGGCACTCATGCTGCTCCACGGCCTTGCCAACACGTGCCATGTCGGCGTCGGTAAGTGTGCCGTCTGGGGGAGGGAAACGAATCCCCCAGTGTGTGCGTGTATGTGTTTAACGCCAAGCAGAAGGGAGGGGAGGAAGTGGGAAAGGAAGCGGAGCGGGGCACAGAGCCCTGCAGCAGGTGACCGTGGGACGGGGTTGTGCTCTTTGCTCCAAGCAGTAAGTGCAGTCAATGCTTGGTCTCTGGGGCGTTGCGCCCAGCTTCCATTCTTCCTTCCTCTGCTGACTCTGCTAAGTTTGATCAGGTGGTTAGGCCACAGCAGTCCCTCCGCTCAAGGGTGGAGCAACAGAACGAGCGCATGCCTCCCTGACCCCGGGGCTTGCTTCAGAGGAGAGGCTGTGACTCAGGTCTGCTAGTCACAAGGAGACCTAGCTGAGACGGGGAAGAGTCTCCGGTTTGTCGAGAATCTGCCAGAGGCGACGCCAGCACGGTCTGGAGCTACTAGCGCAGTTTTGCTCAGCAGAGGGCAACCCTGTTTGAGGAGGAAGCCCACAAGACGTGAAGCGCAAGAAACTGGGTCCTCACGGCATCCTGTAAAAGCCTGTATCGAGCTGTGCCTGAAGCCAGATCGACCCTTGAACTGTGCTATCATCGCACAAGGCAGTAAACACCCTTTATGCTCAGCCGGCTGGCACCTGTGCATCACCTGGAAAAAAAAGGAATCCTGACTGATAGAGCAGAGGACGGTGTTGAGGTGACTAGCCTGAAATACACGAAGAATTTGTGCAAAAAACAACAACAACAACAACAACCGAAAAACCCGCCTATTCACGTAGACAAAGGTGACACCGAGTGGCAGCTTCCTCTCTGGCCCCACAGGTGGAATGCAATACGCCAGGACCTGCCTGATCTCTACGCTGCTCAGCTGTCAGGCCCCTTCCCACAGCCCTAGAGACACAACCAGAACCTTCTTCCATCCCCGGCTCTTACTCTAACTGAAGCCAACAGTGAAGACTCCTGGGTGAGCACCAAAACCCAGATTTTCACCCAGCGGCAGTGACTCTGCTGGGCGGCCTGGGGCTACACTCTTGACCTCTGCACAGCTCAACATTGCCAAAAGAGACGGGCGTGGAGGGGACATCGAGGCCATTCACAGGTGAACGGGAATAAACGTGCAGCGAGCACACTCCACGTGCAGCCTGAAGTCATGGCCGTTATCGAGAGCAACCAAAGCGGATGAAACACAGACGGAATCTCTGGGCCAGGCATCCTGGGGCTGGTTTGCCACAATCAGGCAGGACAAGGCCGGCGTACGGAGCTGGTTCTTTCAAGGTCATCAACGGAGCCTCTCACCATCTACGGGTGAGTGAGACGGAGCTATTCCGGCTTTCGTTTCCCGGAGCAAGGAGGGATCTAAGAACTGAAGGGTACAACTTTTCATCAGGTGTAAGCTCTCCACGTCACTGCATTTCAACCTCTCTGGAATGTGATCCGANTGCATTTCAACCTCTCCGGAATGTGATCCGTAGCACACCCCAACCGAACTGAGACATGTGTCTAGGTGGGACATTTATAAACGGACAGCGACTTAGACTTGGTGGGGTGTGGCCGATCTCCTACAAGGCAGCACCTGGGCAATCTGTCCACCATGCAGCTCCCGTCCTGTCCCCCTCCTGCCTAGTCCCAGCTCCGGTCAGGCCTGCACTGCAGGGCCCACAGAG
>NW_023247392.1:464-1809 GCF_002007445.2 Ailuropoda melanoleuca | reverse complement strand
TCAAAACTGCTGGCGGCAATGGAACGAAAAGGCCCAAAACACGTCCGTCAGAAACAACACCGTACGGGGACTATCTTAGCACTATCATCACTCTTCGTGAATAGGGAAAATTGAATGAAAGTGTTCGCGGAATCCTGACGAGAGTGCCACATGGTGGTCTCTGAGACCCCACACATTCCAGGGAAATATCAACGAACATCACCTCTCCTGAGTAAGGGAGCATGATTGAAAAGACTCAGGATTTTCCAAGACACAGTGCCCTTCTTATTGGTAATAAAGCAGAGCATCCTGGAAAAAACCTCCAGCTAACATCAGCCTTTTCACTGCCCTCCCTGATTCAACATTGGATGTATGGCCAGTGTAAGGTTCCAGCCCATAGAACCAAGAAAAAAAGTGTGAGGATAAAGCCCTTGAGCTCACATCGGCCTTATGGAAGGTGGAACAGGAATCAAGGGGCTTTGGTACCGTGAGTGAAACACGACGAACACAGCACTGAGAAAGACAATTCGGCCAAAACCCGCTTCCAACGAAATGCTTGCTCCCTGGGGAAATCCTGTCAAAACTGCTGGCGGCAATGGAACGAAAAGGCCCAAAACACGTCCGTCAGAAACAACACCGTACAGGGACCGTCTTAGCACTATCATCACCCTTCGTGAATAGGGAAACATGAGGGAAAGTGGTCGCGGAAGCCTGACGAGAGTGCCCCATAATGGTCTCTGAGAGCCCAACAGTGCAAAGAAATATAAACGATCACCATCTCTCATGAGTAAAGGGAGCATGAATGAAAAGGTTCAGGATTTTCGAGGACTCAGCGCCCTTCTCATTGGTAATAAAGCAGAGCGTCCAGGAAAACACCTCCAGCGAACAGCAGCCTTTTCACTGGGGACCCCGATTCCACATTGGGTGTAGGGGCCTGGGGAGGATCCAGCCCTTAGAACCAAGAAACAAAGTGTGAGTGGAAAGCCCTTGAAGTCACGACGGCCTTATGGAAGGTGGAACAGGAATCAAGGTGCTTTGGTACCGTGAGTGAAACACGACGAACACAGCACTGAGAAAGACAATTCGGCCAAAACCCGCTTCCAACGAAATGCTTGCTCCCTGGGGAAATCCTGTCAAAACTGCTGGCGGCAATGGAACGAAAAGGCCCAAAACACGTCCGTCAGAGACAACACCGTACAGGGACCGCCTTAGCACTATTTTCACCCTTCGTGAATAGGGAAAATTGAGCGAAAGTGGTCGCGAAAGCCTGACGAGTGAGCCCCATAGTGGTCTCTGAGACACCACACAGTCCAGGGAAATATCAACGATCATCATCTCTCGTGAGTAAGGGAGCATGAATGAAAAG
>NW_023247392.1:0-317 GCF_002007445.2 Ailuropoda melanoleuca | reverse complement strand
AGGATCCAGCCCTTAGAACCAAGAAACAAAGTGTGAGGGGAAAGCCCTTGAAGTCACGACGGCCTTATGGAAGGTGGAACAGGAATCAAGGTGCTTTGGTACCATGAGAGAAACACGACGAACACAGCACTGAGAAAGACAATTCCGCCAAAACCCGCTTCCATTGAAATGTTTGCTCCCTGGGGAAATCCTGTCAAAACTGCTGGCGGCAATGGAAAGAAAAGTCCCAAAATACGTCCGTCAGAGACAACACCATACAGGGACCGTCTTAGCACAATCATCACCCTTCGTGAATAGGGAAACATGAGGGAAAGTGG
>NW_023247391.1:0-2631 GCF_002007445.2 Ailuropoda melanoleuca | reverse complement strand
TGACAATGTAACATCACATGGTGAGTATCAATAAACAGATAGGAATTATTTAAAAAGAAGGTGAGTATCAATAAACAGATAGGAATTATTTAAAAAGAACTAAATGGAAATTCTAGAGTTGAAAATTACAGTAACTAAAATGAAAAATTCACTAGAGGGGAGTGACAGCAGATGTGAATTGGCAAAAGAAAGAATTAGTAAACTTGAAGACAGAACAACATGGATTATCCAACATGAAGAACAAAGGTAAAAAAGAGTGAAGAAAAATGAACAGAGCCTCAGAGAAATGAGGGCCATTATTAAGCACACCAACATATGCATAATGAGTATACCAGAAGGAAAGGAGAACGATAAAGGAAAAAAAAAAACTACTGGATGAAATAATGGCTGAAAATTTCCAAAGCTTATTAAAAAGAACTTACTTATTAAAATGTAATTTACACATCCAGGAAGTGCAAACAAACTCCAAGGAGGAAACATACACAGAGATCTGCAGACACATTATAGTAAAAACATTAAAAGCCAAAACAACAGGAACATCTTCAAAGTAGCAAGAGGAACAAAAGACTCCTTACTAACAAGGGGACCCCAATAAGATTAACAGCTGATTTCTCAACAAAAACAATGTGTAGGCTGGAAGGCAGTAGCATCATATTCAAAGCACTCAAAAAAAACCTGTCAAGCAAGAATCCTATATCCAGAAAATCCACTGTTCAAAAATGAAGCAAAATAAAGACATTTCCAGATAAACAAAAACTGGGAAAATGTGTTACTAACAGAACCACCTTACAAGAAATACTAAAGGAAGTTCTTTAGGCTGAAAACAAGTGACCCAGACTGTAATCCAAATACACACACACAAACACACACACCAAAACAAAGGGCACCAGAAGGTATAAATGTATACTTTTTTACCTTCTTCTTTGAACCAATTTAAAAAGCAACTGTATAAAATAATATGGGTCAAATTAATTGTTCAGCCTATGACATATAGAGATGCAATATATTTGCCAATAATACCACATAGGAGATGGGTGGGAGCACAGCTACAGTGGGATAAGGAAATGACTCAAGATGGTAAACCAAACACAAGAGGAGAAATGAAGAGAACAAGAAATGATAAATACAAAGGCTAGTATAACAAAATAAGTATTTACTTGCCTTCCTTTCTTCTCTCAGCATCTTTTAAAGTCATAAATTATATGAAGTAATGACAATGTATTATTAGGATTGTAACATATATAAATGTAATATATGTTAAAATAAAACAACAAAGTGGGGAAACGGAACTATACAAGAGTCATGTTTCTATATCTCACTAGGATTACATTATAAAATTCTTAGAAGAAAACATGGTAAATCTTCATAACCTCAGATTTGCCAATGGATTCTTAGCTATAACACAAAAAGTATGACCAACAAAAGAAAAAATACATAAATTTGACTTTATCAAAACGAAAAGCTTTTGTGCTTCAAAGGATATTATCAAGAAAGTCAAAAGATAACCCACAGAATGGGAGAAAATATTTGCAAATCATATATCTGATAAAGGACTTGAATCTATAATATATAAAGACCTCTGACATCTCAATAATAAAAAGACCGGTAACCCAATTAAAAAATAGGCAAAAGACCTGAATAAACATTCCTCAAAAAAAGATATTTAAATGGCCAATAAGCACAAGAATAGATGTTCAGTGTCTTTTGTCATCAGGGAAATACAAATCAAAACCAAAATGAGAGAACACTTCACACTCACTAGGATAGCTAAACTAAAAAAGAAAGATAAGAATTACTACTGGTGAGGATGTGGAGAAATTGGAACCCTCCTGTACTTCTGATGGTAATGTAAAATGGTGTAGTCCTCTGAAAACCAGTCCAGCAGTTACTTACAGAATTAAACATAGAGTTACCATATGGCTGAGCAATTCTACTCCTAGATACACCCAAGAGAAATGAAAACTTATGTCCATACAAAACTTATACATGAATGTTGACAGGGGCATTATTCGTAACAGCCAAAGATGGGAAAAATACCCTGAATGCCCACCAACTGATGAATGCACAAAGGCAATATTCCATAGCCACACTGAGTATTATTTGGCCATAAAAACAAGTAAAATACTTAATACATGCCATAACATGCATATGCTTTGAAAACATAATACTAAGTGAAAGAAGCCAATCTCAAAAGACCACGTATTTTATGATTCCAACTATGTGAAAGGTCCAAAATGGACAAATTATAGAAACTGAACATCAACTGGTAGTTTCTTAGGGCTGGTGAGGGAGGGAGATGGGGGGTGATAGCCAAAAGGGTAGCAAGTTTGTTTCTGAGGTAATAAAAATGTAAAATTGGCTATGGTAACAGTGGTACAGATCATTAAATATACTAAAATCCACTGAATTGCACACTTTAAATGGGTGAATTATATAGCATGTGAATTAATTTCAAAAAAGATGTTTTTTAAAAAAAATTGAATCATAAGGTCCAGCAACTGCACTATTGGGTATTTACCCCAAAGATACAGACGTAGTGAAGAGAAGAGCCATATGCACACCAATGTTCATAGCAGCATTGTCCACAATAGCTAAATTGTGGAAGGAGCCAAGATGTCCTTCAACAGATGA
>NW_023247390.1:0-2631 GCF_002007445.2 Ailuropoda melanoleuca | reverse complement strand
TTTTTTTTTCAAGATTTTTATTTATTTGACAGAGAGAAAGAGAGAGAGCACAAGCAGCGGGAGGGGCAGGCAGAGGGAGAGGGAGAAGCAGGCCCCCGCAGAGCAGGGGGAGTCCGATGTGGGATTCCATCCCAGGACCCCAGGATCATGACCTGAGCCGAAGGCAGTCGCTTAACCAACTGAGCCACCCAGGCGCCCTGGCCTTATTCCTTACATTTTAAAACAGAAAGAAAGAAAAGAAGAATAGAGGAGAGGGGACTTCTTAACCTGCCTATAATAACAGACTGACTTCAGTTCCTGGAGAACAAAGAACATACTCTAAAAAACATGTAGTGCGTCTTAACGTTTCTATCACTACTACCTACTTTCACTCTCCCATGTATGCATGTATGTATGTACGTATGTATTTTTAAGTAAGCTCTACGCCCAACATGAGGCTTAAACTCATGACCCCGAGATCAAAAGTTGCATACTTTACAGACTGAGCTAGGCAGGCACCCCCACTCTCCTGTTCTAGATGTTTATTGGACGTTGTGGACGTATTCTATCAAGATTTCCCCTTTCCCAGGTAACCCCTTGAGGTCCCCTCCCTTCTTGGGAGCTCTGTACTATCACTTTGCTATCACTCAATAAACCTTGCTTTGCTGCCCCCCCCCAAAAGATTTCCCCTTTCCCTTGCACAAAAAAAACCTAAATATTTAAATTCATTTATTCAATCTTCGATTTAAAAATCTATGGACTTCATCAATGAAATTTTTTTATTTATTTTCCACTGAGCTATGTTTCTAAAGGGGCCAGAAAAAATCATCTTCCATAACATTCTACATCATTAAAATAATGGTCCTCCCAATTTTACTAAGAATCATCAGCTCTTCTAGATTCACTTATAGACATTCGTTTGCAATTATATCTGCAATTTTCCTCCAAAACGGGTCATAATCCAATCTTTTATATTAGTACAAAATACTTAAAACATATAAAAATATTAATAATTACTAAAGAGTAAGGTATTTAAAGAATATTATAGATCCCTCAATATAATCAGTCATCTGTTCTCTGTTCAGATTTCTGCTTCCTCAAAAAGGCTTTTTCTGACTTCCAAATAAAAGGTCCTTCCATTAGTCTCCACTATCGTTCTATATTATCCTTCATAGTTTATATTATTCACCATCATATATCTACTACCTAGACCATAATGAGTATTCAATAAATTCTTAACAGCATGTAAGTCAACAATGTGTCATTCATTGTATCAGGCATTTTATATACATTATCTCATTGAACTCTCACATAACCCCATGAACACATTTTCCTTTTATTAATGATGTAATTGGGTTTGGCAAGGTTACATGATTCGATCAAGATCATTCATCTAATAACCAAAAGCACATACAATATATTCCTTCCACTACATTGCCTCTCTTAACCTGGATATAATTCTGAATTCTATCATTTGGAATTTGGAAATTCCAAGTTCGAAACATTATTCTTAAATAAGAATATCCAAAAATTACACAATTTTCACAATACTTTAGAAAGAGAAAGGAAAACTCGAATCACTTTTAACCCAATAAACTACTGTTACAGCAGCAAAGAGGAAAGCATTGTCTCAGAGTTTTCTTTCTTCTTGGACAGAAAGGAAAGTATCTCCTATAAATTTATAAATTCACTTAAAAGTGACACTGACTTGAGTTTAAAGGATATAACTCACTTTGTCAACACTTGAAATAAGTTGAAACAGACACAGACCTGGGAGAAATTCAGTTGACAAAACACTAGTGAGTATGTAGTCCATTACCCAGATTTTACAGAAGAGGATCATGTGATTGTCCCAGGCTCAAATATCTAAACTAGGGGAAAGAGCCAGAACTAGATATCCTTGTTGAATGTTGGCTCTAAAACCATTAATCATCAGTATGTAATATGGAACTACAAGTAGTTACTGTTTTAAGAATACAACTCCAAAAAAGATTTTTTTAGATATAGACAAAAGAAGGAATTTATAAGGGTTGCTGTGAGTTGCTATTTTAGTCAATGTAGGCCATGATTACTACACAGCCTCATAAATTTTGTTCTGAAAATGTAAAAGAAATGAGCAGTTTAAATTACAATGGCTCTGCAGAAACTGTTACTGTAATCATTAATCATGGGCCAGATTTTCTCAATTTAAGTCCATCAAGTACATTACATTTCAGGAGGCATCCCCTTTCTGATAAGAGATAAAACTGGAATTTGTGTCAGCTGTAATCAGTAACAACATTACATAGCTTATTATTGTTATTGTTACTATCATAAGTACTAGAAAATGACGATTGTACCTTTTCCCAGTTATTCAAAAATATTCTTGAATAAACTATCAAAGTCCAAGTTTTAACAATATCCTAAGTATAAGGGCTTTCAAATAATCATAATTTTTTTTCATTTTATGTAGTTATTGCTTTCCTAATTTCATAAACATATATCAACTTTCATCAAAATTGTCGCATATCGGGCAACAATGAAGTTAACTAAGTACTAAATTCAAAATATCATTTCTAGGGGCGCCTGGGTGGCACAGCGATTGAGCGTCTGCCTTTGGCTCAGGGCGTGATCCCGGCATTGTGGGATCGAGCCCCACATCAGGCTCCTCTG
>NW_023247389.1:0-2631 GCF_002007445.2 Ailuropoda melanoleuca | reverse complement strand
AAAAAAAAAAAAAAAAAAAAAAAAAAGATCAATGAAGCTAGGAGCTGGTTCTTAAAAAAAAAATCAATGAAATTGATAGACCTCTAGCTAGACTTACAAAGAAGAAAAAAAGACTCAAATAAATAAAATCACAAATGACAGAATAATAACCACCAACACCACAGAAATACAAACAATCATAAGAGAATATCATTAAAAACTATATGCCAAGAATTCGGCAACGCAGAAGAAATGGATAAAGTCCTAGAAACATATAAACTACCAAAACTGAAACAAGAAGAAATAGAAAATTGGAACAGATTGATAACCAAAAAAGAAACTGACTCAGGAATCAAAGAACTCCCAATAGATGAAAGTCCAGGACCAGATGGCTTTGCAGACAAATTCCACCAAATGTTTAAAGAAGAAAGAAAAGGAAGGAAATTTTCCAAATTCCATGTAGAAGGCCAGCAGTACCCTCATACCAAAACCAGATAAAGACACCTTTAAAAAAGAGAACACAGGCCAATATCCCTGATGAACACAGGTGCAAAAATTCTCAACAAAATACTAGCAAAACAAATCTAACAATACATTTAAAAAACCATTCACTATGATCAAGTTGGATGTATTCCTGGGATGCAAGGGTGATTCATATTTGTAAATTAATCAACATGAAACATCACATCAACAAGAGAAAGGATAAGACCCATATGATCCTCTCAATAGATGCAGAAAAGCATCTGACAAAGTACAACATTCATTCATGATAAAACGCCCTCAACAAAATAGGTTTAGAGGGAACATACCTCAACATAATAAAGGTTTTCTATGAAAAACCCACAGCCAAAATCATACTCAGTGGTGAAAAACAGAACTTTTCCCGTAAGGTCAGGAAAAAGACAAGAATGTCCACGATTCAACACAGTACTGGAAGATCTAGTCACAGCAATTAGACAACAAAAAGAAATAAAAGGCCTCTAAATTGGTAATGAAAAAGTAAAATGCTCACTATTTGCAGATGATATGATATTATATATCTAGAAAATAGAAATGAAGAAACCAATCCTATTTACAACTGCATCAAAAATAATAAAATACCTAGGAATAAACTTAATCAAGGGGGTGAAAAGACTGGTCCTCTGAAAACTGCAAAATATTGAAGAAAGAAATGAAAGACGACACAAAGAAGTGGAAAGATATTCGATGCTCATGGATTGTAAAAACAAATACTGTTAAAATCTCCACACTAACCAAAGTGATTTACACATTTAATGCAATCCCTATCAATACACCACCTGCATTTTCTACAGAACTGGAACAAACAATCCTAAAATTTGTATGGAACCACAGAAGATTCCAAATAACCAAAGCAATCTTGAAAAAGCAAAGCAAAGCTGGAGGCATCACAATTCCAGACTTCAATTTATATTACACAAAGCTGCAGTAATTAAAACAGTATTGTACTGGCACAAAAAGAGACACACTGATCAATAGAAAAGAACAGAAAATCCAGAAATTAGCCCTCAATTATATGGCCAATTAATCTTCGACAAACCATTTTCCAATGGGAAAAAAGAGACTTTTCAACAAATGGTGTTGGGAAACCTGGACAGCTACCTGCAAAAGAATGAAACTGGACCACTTTCTAACACTATACACAAAAATAACCTCAAAATTGATCAAAGACCTAAATGTGTGACCCAAAACCATAAAAGTCCTAGGGGAGAGCATAGGCAGTAACTTCTTTGACACTGGCTGTAGCAACTTCTTTCTAAATATATCTACTGAGGCAAGGGAAACAAAAGCAAAAATGAGTTATTGGGACTACATCAAAATAATAAAAAGCTTCTACACAGTGAAGGAAACAATCGAAAAAATTAAAAGGCAACCTACGGAATAGAAGGAGATCTTTGCAGATGACATATGTGATAAAGGGTTAGTATCCAAAATAGATAAAGAACTTATAAAGGGGTGCCTGGGTGGCTCAGTTAAGTGTCCAACTCTTGGTTTTGGCTTAGGTCATGATCTCATGGGTCATGAGATTGAGCCCCACATCAGGTTCCACACTCAGTGGGGCACCTGCTTGAAGATTCTCTCCCTCTGTCCCTTCCCCTGCACACATGTGTGCTGTCTCTCTCTCTCTCTCTAATAAATAAATAAATCTTTAAAAAAAGAACTTATAAAACTCAACACCCAAAAAACAAAGGATCCAATTAAAAAATGGGCAGAAGACATGAGCAGACATTTTTTTCAAAGAAGACATTCAGATGGCCACCAGACACATGAAAAGATGCTCATCATCACTTACCATCAGGGAAATGCAAGTCAAAACTATGATGAGATACCACCTCACACCTGTCAAATGGCTAAAATCAACAACACAAGAAACAGGTGCCGGCAAAGATGTGGAGAAAAAGGAATCCTCAAGCACTGCTGGTGGGAATGCAAGCTGATGCAGCCACTATGGAAAACGGTATAGACATTGTTCAAAAAGTTAAACACAGAACTATCTTATGATCCAGCAATTGCACTACTGGGTATTTACTCAAAAAATACAAGGACACTAATTCAAAGGGATAGATGCACCCCTATGCTTACTGCAGCATTATTTACAATAGCCAAGCTATGTAGGCAGCCCAAGTGTCCACT
>NW_023247388.1:0-2631 GCF_002007445.2 Ailuropoda melanoleuca | reverse complement strand
TATCTAGCTGCATTCCTGGGACCAGACGAAATTTAAGCCTCCTGCTCCTCCACCATCTTGGACTCCTCCCCTCTTCTTATTTTGCACTTTATTTAACTTATCAGTTTCATTATATCTATTTAGAGGGAGAGAGCACAAATAAATCCTAAATAAATAAGTAATTAAATAAATAAATAGTGACGGAGGAATTTTCAGGTGTGTTTGTGTGCGTGTGTGTGAAACTAGAATATTTTCATGATTTCTGAATGTCAGTGGATTCCTCACTATATTTCATTGAGTTTATATGACAAACAGGACTTCTCAGCAAGTTTTAGTGACTGTTTTTACTGTCCTCGATGTGTCCTCTACTGTAATTCCTGGACTTCTATATCTCCCTTCCTCTTTCCTGAGCTCTACTTCTGCAAATGTACAGTGCTATTTCAGAACTCACTTGATTAGCACTCACAGAAAAGAAGCTAATGGAATATGCCTTAATCTTTTTCCTTCTGAGTTATTTCTCCCAGCAAATTGGCCAAATTGGCCAAATCACAGTGATGGTGAGTCATTTTTCCTCCTCCTCCAGATGTTTTGCAATTTCATCTCATTACTATTATATATTATATATCAGATTGACAAATATGTAGTATCCTGATTTGTCTCTAATTTCTTCCTAATTTCAACCAAGTGACCTATTGACATTAAATATGGATTTTTTATACTGGACTCTTTTTTTACACATAAATATTTAAATAAAGCAAATTCTTATTATGTTTGTTTACATTTACATGCTTTCTTAATTGAGATGGCTGAAATTTAAGAAAATATTAGAAAGAATAGAAAGATTTTAGATAATAAAGACATTAGAAAGATCTAGAAAGAAGGGAAGGAAGGAAGGAAGGAAGGAAAATAACTTTCCTCTTGTTTTTCAAGGCAAAATATGAGCTCAGGTTTTCCATATTTTTTAATAAGTATGTAGGTATGATATAAATTATATGCCTTCATTCCCTATATCAGTAGTTCTCAAAAGTTTTTGTTCAGGACTCTTACATTCTTAAAAAAAATAGACACCAAAGATCTTTTGTTTATGTGTGTCATATTTCTTGATATTTAAAGCATTCAAAATTTTAAGGAGGCTTTAAAGAATATTATTTATTAATTTATTTAAAATAGTAATAAACCCATTATATGGGAACATAAATAATCTACTTTAATTAATAATTGATATGCTTTCCAAAACAAACAACAGCAACAAAAAGGTTTTCAGTGAAGAGTAGCACTGTTTTACATTTGCAAATCTCTTTAATTCCAAGTTTAAGAGAAGAGAGCTGGATCCTCATATCTGCTTCTACAGTCAATCTGATGCAATGTGTTATTTTGTTTGCTGTATGAAAACACTCTGGTCCCACACAGATATATAGGTGGAAAAAGGAAGAGTATTTTCACAGCCTAGTTAGATAATTGTGGGTGTTCTTCTTTGACACTACTTCAAAATTCTACAGCTGTTCTTTCCTTAGCAATTAACTGCAGTGTGTAATCTAAAACCAGATTAATGAACTTTTTGTACTTGGTATACTCACATGACAATGAGAGGAGAAAGAACAAATCATGTGTTAATAGAATAGCTTTGTCCTTGTGGATCTCATGAAAGCGTTCCAGAGATACATATGTATGCCCAGATCACACTTTAAATACCACTGCCATATGCCACCTTAAATTCTTATAATCTTTTTATCTGAAGACAAAAAAACCCCCAGAATTACTGAGAAAATTATGCAAGAAACTGTTAAGTAACTTGCCTACCCTTTATCCAGTTAACTCAGGATAGAACCAAATTTGAATTTGGTCTTCCTCTCTTACCTCTCCCATGGGACATATTCCTTCCCAAAAATACAGAAGTGAGGAAATACAGAGGCATATAGTATGATTTTTCCCTAGGAACCATAATTCTCTAGAGACAGATAGGATATTATAGCTACTGAGCATCGAATTCTGGAAAGAGCATGATTGGTCTTTTAGCATTGCTATAAAGCCACATTGAGTGAGAAGATCTTCCAGTTTAATGAGAAACAAACTCCAGGGTGAAATTTAGGAAGGAACAGAAGAATCAAAGTAGGAATATGGAAGGAAAGTTTGGGAGAAGTTAAAGAATAGATAATACAGTCCATAACTAAAGCTCCAAACATCCCAGGGCGGGGTAGGAGATTAATTTATTCACCCATGTCATATTAAGTTTGTCATCTTCTCCTGCAGAGCCCAGAGGAGATGGATGAAGAGGTGACTAAATACCTACCCTTTTAATGATTTCTTTGTCCTCTATTCCCCTGAATACGCCCCCATTCCAATTTTTTATTCCAGGCCAATGAAACAGGGTTCCTTGTGATATTCAAACATTGGCATTGTCAAAATAAAATAGCAGAAAAAGCAAAAAAGAGAATAAAGTAAATCAAAGAAAAAAATTTTAAATTATCAATATTAATAAAATGTGTTTAATATAGTATTGTGATATATGCAGGTATAACATCTGCCTTCAGCTCAGGTCATGATCCCAGGATCCTGGGATCAAGTCCCGCATCGGTCTCCCTGCTCCCCCAGGGAGTCAGCTTCTCTCTCTACCCCTCCCCGCTGCTTGTGATCGCGCTGTCTCTCTCTCTC
>NW_023247387.1:0-2630 GCF_002007445.2 Ailuropoda melanoleuca | reverse complement strand
TATTAAATCTACTTCCCCTTTAAATTTTATTATATTCTTTTTTTTTTTTTTGTAGTAGAAATAAGGGTCAAACTATTTTCATTCATGTGGATCCATGTTTTTTTTTCCTTGTGTCTACTCACGACGTGAAATATGTCAACAATAAACATCAGAACAAGACTCATTTTAAAATTTTATGTAAAATATAGCAGGGTATACTTTGAATAAATACATGTTTAAAGTCCAAATGAAGTACAGGTTCTTTTGTAAACCTCATATCCATTCAAAGATAAACTTGGAAATTATTTTACTGTAGTGAGAGCCTAATAAGCTATTTCTCCTAAGTTTTAAATCAACAGCTCTACAACAGATTTCTGGACTGTCGTTTTAGGTTCCCCTTCACTCAGGAATTCCTTCTCTGTGCTGCCTGCTGTCCAGGGGCCTCATCATTTATGGCCACTTATGGGGGGAGAGCTAGTTTGGGTGCAGCTGTCCTATCATAGACGGCAGAGGCAGGTCCTAATGTGTATTCATTCAGACCATTTTTAAAAAGTTAAATGTCTCTTTAAGTTATAACAAATTAATAGCTGAGTTTTGTTTCTGTCACTTTAAGTTGCCTGCGCTATATATAGTGTTTTAAATGATGATGGGCTCCACATATATACACATTATGAGATTTATATAGGCAGAACGATAAAGGAAACAAGTAAGAAAGAGCAAACCAAAGTACTACATAAAATCCCATTGTGTGCATGTTAACAATTTACTTATCTGCTTCCTTTGGATGGACTTTAGATTGTTTAAATCAGGTTGAATTACAAAAGCTTCCTAGGCTCTTTCCTGTACATGCCCATTTGTGCATGTGAACCAGAGTTTCTCCAGTGTGTATTCAGGAATTACTGAATCATAAGGTATGGACATTTAAATTTCTATTAGATCATTTTAAATTACTCCTTAAAGTAACTGTTCCAATTTACATTCCCACTAGAAATGACTGTATAGTACACACTTTCTGTGCTCTAGCTTAATGTTGAGTTAATAGCATTTTCCTTTTACTCTAGAGCCACCTTTTATTCCTGTTCTGATTTAAATGCTTTATAATCGACAATTATATTATTTTAGTCATTAGCCTTAAGTTTGTAATGTGTCTATTTTTAGATAAGTCTTAATTTATTCATATCTTTAGTTCTGAATAGGACAAGTTATGAGCAGATTTTCATTTCCATCTGAAAATCTCATTCTTAAATTCCAAGGCATTTTGTAAAAAGCTTTAATTATAACTGTACTTAAAGATATATAAAATTACTGTTATTATTATTATTAAATACTGTTATTATTAAAAATATTGTCATATTTTTTTGGATTGGCCAAAATACTTATTGATATACTTTTCCATTTTACTATATAGTTTGAATTCATTTTTTTTCTATGAAATATATTGTTTATAATTTTCCTATAGATATCCCGGGCTTCAACTTTTTCATTTAATAGACCTAAAAGTATTAAAATTTCTGGAAAACTACATACCTTTATTTTTAAATTATTTTAGGTTAATTTGTTAGACATAAAGGTCTAATTTCAATTTCCCTTTAGAATTTTGAGGTTATTCGTCACTGAAGTTTGTTATCTATTGTTGCTAAAAATTTATAATTTTATTCTTTTTCTTTAATAAATTTCAATTTTAAAGTAATGTTTATCAATGCTGATCTTTACAATAAATTCTACTCAACATTTGGTGGTATTTTTCATTCGGTGGTATTTTTCATTCTGAGGACTCAGGCTTTTTTACACTTCAGGAGAATTCTTGGATAGTATCTCTAAACCAATTCTTCTCTATTATATTGCAGTAGCACTTAAATGAACGGTGAAGTCTAGAATAAAAAAGATAATGTACTTAATCTAGGATTATTTCCATCTAAGAAATGGGCACAATTTTAGTTTATGCAGGGGCTCAATATTTATTACATACTGTAATAGCAGATTTTTTTCATTATTGAAGTATATAGTCGACACACAATGTTACATTAGTTCAGTCACACAACACAGTGATTCCACAACTCTGTATGTATTGCTGTGCTCACCACAAGTATAGCTACCATCTGTCACCTTACAGAGCTATTATAATACCACTGACTATATTCCTATGTTGTACATTTTATCCCTGTGACTTATTCATTCCATAACAGAAATAATAGATGTTTCATTTCAAAAATGTATATCTATTTAGCATCAGGTAGTAAGAGTATTATGTTTATTTACATAAATTGTAAAAGAACAGGAAAAATAGCAAAAGTAATTTATTAATTTATTATTAGCTTGGGTTTATCACAGAAATCAGAATCTGAGTCTAGGTTTTGCAAACAGGTAATTCATTTGGGAAACTGATTTCAGATAGCAGAACTGGGCAGACTGGGGAGAATGAAAGGAGAAAGAAAAGAAAGCCAATTAAAAGGTGAGTAATAGGTTAGTTTCTTCTGTAGGAACCTGGGGTCAGTGTTGCTGGGGATGGCCTAAGGAAGCTTATGTCCTGCATTTCAGAACTGTTCATGTAAGACACAAATGAGGGGAATATGTATCTATTGGCTTTTGCTGCTTATTATTTTTTTTTTTAAGATTTTATTTATTTATTTGACAGAGATAGAGACAGCCAG
>NW_023247386.1:0-2630 GCF_002007445.2 Ailuropoda melanoleuca | reverse complement strand
GGGGCGGGGCTTGGGCGGGGAGAGGGGCAGGACTCGCAGCCTTTCTCGCGAGACTGAGACCAGGAAGACGCCTGCAGAGCCCCGCTGCTAGTGCAGCAGTGGTTGAGATAGCGGGTGCTGCTGCATCCGGACCTTACGCCTCCGAACCTACTCTTGGTCTCTGGGTGGGGAGGTGAGACGTGGCCAGGCCAGGGTTGTGGAGGTGCGCAGTGCCGGCTGAGGCTTAGGGGGAATCCAAGCGGCGGCCTGTCAGAGCCAGTCAGGGAGGCGCCCACAGTCCTGACAGGATAAGATGGCGGCGATGGCGCCTGGAGGTAGTGGCAGTGGCGGCGGCGGTGTGAATCCATTCCTCAGCGATTCGGACGAGGACGACGACGAGGTAGCGGCGACCGAGGAGCGGCGGGCAGGACTTCGGCTGGGTTCCGGGAGCGGCCTAGATCCTGGCTCTGCAGACTCGCTATCGCCCCAAGATCCCGTGGCCTTAGGGAGCAGTGCGCGGCCAGGGCTCCCTGGGGAGGTGTCGGCGGCTGCGGTGGCATTGGGGGGCGGTGGGGAGACCCCTGCCCGATTGTCAATTGACGCGATCGCGGCTCAGCTGTTGCGCGATCAATACTTGCTGACCGCCCTGGAGCTGCACACCGAGCTGTTGGAGAGCGGCCGCGAACTGCCTCGGCTGCGCGACTACTTCTCCAATCCAGGCAACTTCGAAAGGCAGAGTGGGACCCCGCCGGGGATGGGGGCGCCGGGGATCCCTGGAGCAGCTGGCGTTGGAGGCGCAGGAGGTCGGGAGCCGAGTACGACGTCTGGCGGGGGACAGCTCAGTAAGTGAACACAGACTGTCACTCCCGCAGGGTGGTTGGGATTGTCGGGGAGGGGGTATTTCTGGGCAGGTAGTGAGTGTTAGAAACATTTTAGAGTTGGAGGGGGTGGGAGTCTTTTGCGGTGGAAGCAAAAGGGTCTGGCAGCAACTGTTCTCTCTGTGTGCCTCCAGCCTTTGGCTGGACTTGGACTTGCTCCTGGTTCCTCTATTGACGTCGGTATCTAAAAAATATCCAGTTTCCAGTTCGCTGGGTGTTACGGGACCGCAGAAGGCTCCCTTGCAAACTGGCTTATCGCTTTAATCATTTTTCTTTTTCCTCCAATCTCCTGAATCACCTCTATCAGGAAATAGTGTTTCTTAAATTGTTTGCAGTAATTCCTTGACTCAAAGTCAATAGGGGGAGAAGAATAGGGAATGTTCTCTCCGCACAGTCAGATCCTCTGAAGTCCCTTTTCTTTGGAATACTTTCTAACTCAAAACTTGGGTTTTCTGCTGCACAAAATATGTTGTGTTTAAGTAAAGTCAGTTTAATTCCATTCCGATGCCTTAATTGCAAGAAGTTCCAAAATGACAGAAAATCTAAGGAGCAGGGTGGGCAAGTTCTGCCTGTAGTCTGTCTTGTGGTCCCACTACCTCGCAGGCTTTTTTTCTCTGCGTAAGTTAGGAATTTACTTTTTTACTGTGTTATAATCATTCTTAGCAGTATAGATTAATCGTTTACCCCATCCATCATATATTTATAAGTGCTTCTTTTGGCTTGAAAACATATTATGAAGGATGTATTCTGGATTCCTGTATCCTCTTTTGGGAGGCATCTTGCATTTTCCCTTACTAATGGTATGAGAAGTTTTAGGTATCAGATGAGGCCAACTAGAATTTACTAATAAATGTTAAGTGTACAATTTTTAAATTGTAGTCTAATTATTTTGTCTCTGTACTTTTGAATGGTGTCAGAGACTTTTGTGAAATCTAGATGTCGTGCAAGTGCAAAGAGTACATTTTCCATCCAGGTAAATCCTAGGCAGATTTCCCTCTTTGATACGGAATTTTCTCAGTAGGTATAACTTCCTTACTTTGTATGTAGGATAATCAATCATCTTTTCTGGAAGAGATTTTCTCGTTGCTGGACAGCCTAAATGTCACCTTTGTAAATGCTTCCCACACTCCCCGTGTTTAGTTAGTTGCTTTTCTTTCTTTCTTTCTTTCTTCCCTTAGTTGCTTGCTTCATTGTACTTTCATATGTAAACTAGTCTTTAATTATTTTGTATTTGTCTTGTTGACAGTATAATTTTTCTCCATTAATTGGTCACTTCTTGAGAGACATCTTTGTATTCCTCACACTTTGTACGGTTCCTGGCCTATTGTTGAACATGACTTAATTGCGTCTGCTATGGTTTTCTACCATATTAATATAATGAAATAGGTTATTCCTTATTTCATGACTTTATTTTATTGAAAGAATTTCTTTGCCACCTTATTACAGTTTGATATCACTGTTCATACTGAAAATTTCTCATTAAAACTTTTTGTATATAGAAATAGTTATGGGGTGCATGGGTGGGTCAGTTGGTTGGGCATCGGACTCTTGGTTTAGGCTGGAGTGGTGATTGCTGGTGATGAGATCCAGCCCTGCATAGGGTTCCCTGCTCGGCAGGAGTCTGCTTGGGATTCTCTCTCCCTTTGCCGCTCCTATCCCGGGTGTGTGCGTTCTCTCTTTCTGTCTAAAATAAATAAATCTCATGGGGCGCCTGGGTGGCGCAGTCGTTAAGCGTCTGCCTTTGGCTCAGGGTGTGATCCCGGCGTTCTGGGA
>NW_023247385.1:0-2629 GCF_002007445.2 Ailuropoda melanoleuca | reverse complement strand
CCCCCCCCCCCCCAAAAAAAAAAAAAAAAAAAAAAAAGACTCAGAGCAAAAGAATGAGATAACCTGAGTCCAACAGAGTCTCCTCTCCTGGGACAGCTGGTTCTAAAGCCCATTCTCAGGGTAAACATTGCATATCGCCAAGTTATCCTTGAAAATCTGTTATAAAGACATTATCTTGTTGCGCAATC
The DNA here is from genome assembly GCF_002007445.2 of Ailuropoda melanoleuca. NCBI lineage: Eukaryota > Metazoa > Chordata > Mammalia > Carnivora > Ursidae > Ailuropoda > Ailuropoda melanoleuca. The sequence goes on along the minus strand of NW_023247385.1, from coordinate 2,441 downwards.
TCCCAGTAAATCCAACGGAACGCATCACTGACTCTTCAGCTGAGCGCCCACCGAAGGCACTGGTTTGTGTTTGGAGGCACCTTCATGAGGAATGCAAACACTGAACACAAGCATCACGCTCCACGTAGTGACACACTCATGCTGGAAGACGCACTTCGGGAACAAGAGAAAAGCAGAGTCCCATCTCCCATTCCTTCCTTCTCTCAGGCATAGACTCACTAAGTGCAGTGGGCAGTAGAATCACCAGCACTGCAAAATTACGTTTCTCCTGAGTTCCACTTCCAGCCGCTTTCAGATTGCTGGCTGAGTCTGGTTGAATACCTGAGAGTTAGAAGGTTAAAGAATACAACTGCACTCTGCAGCAACCAACAGCCCCAGACTTGTAAATAGGGCTCAGGTACTTTCTAGTGCTCCCTATCCAACCTGCATTATTGCCCACCAGAGCCCCCAAGAATTGCCCTCCCTTGAAATTGCAACATAAGAAGAGTGGTTACTTCTCACGGGCTTTCAGTGACCCTCTGGTAGAAGCGGCAGCCTCATGACTCGTGGCTGAACAGCTGTGTCTTCCTTCATGAGAAATCCACTAATTCTAAGAATTAACATTTTTAAGACCAGGTCATGATAACCAGTACCAAAATCATTTCTCCTTTATCTGATTTCTAATTTTCTATTTCTCATTAAAGTAAATTCAATATATTTTCTACTCCTCCTTTCCCATGACAAAATCATCTTTGAGTAATATTCCGACGGGACTTCCTTTCATTTCTTCTCCTAATGTGAAATAATCACAAATGGAACTTTAGGAAATCTCCCATACAGATGGAAGAGGGATTTTGTGGTCATGGGAGTGTGATATCAAGAGAATATATTTATTTTCAAAGTGTATTTTATTCTCTGCTAGATCTGATGACTATCAGTAAATCTCACTTAGCCCAACAAACAGAAAACCTAACATAAGCTATGCTCTGTGACAGCATTTCCCAAAATTTGTTCTCTGGAATGCTATGTCCATGTAATTTTTATAGGTATTAATACAAGTCACTTTGGGAAACATTTTTGGTTTTGAAGAGTTTCATATACTGCAGGACTTCTCAGAGCCTTTAGTGTGGTAATATTCATGGTACGTCTCCAAGAGGAGGATACAACATATTCCCAAATGTATATGGTCATAGAACCCTTTTCACAGAATATCTAATGGGACTAGCATTCCATGTAGCATGCTTCGGGAAACGTTGCTCTGTGGAATATACTGAGCATAAGCTAGGATAGGAATGGAGAGACAATGAAATCATTCAGAAGTACAAGTATCAATATCCACTATCTTTCCAAGTCCATTTACAGAATTGGGCCCTGCCTCTTGGATCTGCATGGGAAAGCCCTAAGTGTTTATGGAGCGTCTCGATCCACATCAAATAGGGCCAGTTAATGAAGATGATTCACTGGGGAAAAGGTATCAGAAGCCAAAAATCAAAAGTCAAAAAATAGTTCTGGAAAAAGAAAGGGACAGAAGCAAGATTAGAGGGGGAATGAGATTGAAAATAAGAAAATAAAAGGCTGGAGTACAAAGGGGAAGGAGGAGCAGTTCTGGAATTAATTCCACGTATTATCAGAGCTTCTACCAGGGACCTCTCATTGGGTAGAGAGGCATATTTTTCTGGACTAGGGACTAGCTAGGTCTGTGTTGCCCTTCACAGTTCCCAGACAAGCCTCCCCTTCTCTCTCTGTGGCCCTGCCTGACTGACCACAGCTGGGTCCAATAATAGGTGTCCCTAAAATCTTACCTAGTCTTAGTCCCTGACTAATCCAATTCAAAGCCAAGTGTATATGAGCAGATTATAACAGGTGCCTCTCTAGACTCAAGGTCAGCATGCTAGTGATAAGTATGATTCCAGGTTGCTCCCCAAATCCCCTTTTGCCAGTTAGAACAAGGAATAGAGCCCCAGGAATGACTATCCAACATCTCTGTCCCTCCCACATTGATGGACCTCAGACCACCCTCAATCCTCCAGCCCCTGCCTTCGGCTCAGTCAAGGCTCCTGCCTGACCCCTATACCCATGTTCCAACTCAAATCCCTCCTAGGACCCCCCATCTCCCTTGGGACAGAACCTTGACTTTTGATTCCTCAACCTCTGAATAAGTACCATTTACCTGAAAAAAGTTCAGAAAATAGTCCATTGTGAATTCGTCATTGCTATGCCCTTCCCACCTGGTAGAATTTGACTATTTCATTGTGAAGGCCCATTTCACTACATCTCTGCCTCTCAATGAAGCCAGCCCCTTACACCTGTAACTTGCTCAGTTTCATTCTTCTATATGTAGCAGTCCAATTTTCCCAGCACCATTTATTAAAGAGACTGTCATTTTTCCATTGGATATTTTTTCCTGATTTGTCAAAGATTAGTTGACCACAGAGTTGAGGGTCCATTTCTGGAGTCTCTAT
>NW_023247384.1:0-2628 GCF_002007445.2 Ailuropoda melanoleuca | reverse complement strand
ACCCCCACCCCCCATGTGTCCAGCTGGGAATGAGAAGCTCCACCTTCATGAATGGCTGGCCGCGGTGAGGGTGCCCAACACCTCCAGCTCCTCCAGAGGACCCCTGGGAAATGCTCTTCCCAGACCCTCGCAGGCAGGGCCCCACCAGGCCGCAAGGAAGAGTGGCGGTGGTGAACAGCCTGTGGGGGGCCTGCTCTGACTCTAAGGGCACAGCCGAGGCTGGAGCAAGCTGGCCCAAATGGGGACACAGTGCTGCAGCTCAGCCCTGGCCGGGCAGTGTGGGTCCATGACCCCACAAGTCCCCAGGGCCTTGGGACGGCAAGGGGGTGCACCAGCCCCTCTAGAGCCCCCGCGCTGAGCCGGCGCTGATCCCAGCCGCAGGTCCCGCCGTGGGCGCCACGGTTACAGGACGGCACCCCCCGGGCCCTGGCTGGGGAGGCACATCCTCAGAGCCGTCCCAGATCTGTGTCTAAGCAAGACCCGCCCCCCTGACTAGTGCATGGAGCTCCCCCACAACACCACCCCCGGTCCTCACGGCTCTGTGGGCACCACGGCCCCACCGTGCTGCCGCCAGAAAGGAGAAACCCAGGCGTCTGAGTTCCTGGGGTTGAGCCATCTTCCTTTCAGCCTCTTACCTTACTAACTATGACACAGGCCTTGCCAGGAGAGCTAGAGGCAGGATTTGAACCCAGACCTGGTTACAGGTATAGACAGCCATAAATCAGTGTGAGCTGAGAATGACGAGGGGTTTACCAGAGCCAACGCTCAGGCCCACGGGAAGAAGTGGGGGCGAGTCAGCGAGCCAGGCCCACTCAGAGGTGCCTCCCCCGGCTTCTTAGCCATCCACAGGAAATCCCACAGTCTTCTCTTCTATTAAGCAGATTTGCAAAGCAGTGGGCAGGGCAATGTCACTTTTAGGAACCTTGCTTGAGCTTCTTAGCAGCTCTGGCCACATCTAGAGATGGTACTGTGGGGGGTTGTCCCTCCCATACCTCAGTGAGGAGGCAGGGCAGAACGGATGTGGGGGTCACCCTGGAGAAGAAGCCTAGAGCAGTCAGGGCAAAGCTGGTCTGGATCCAGGGGGTGCCACAGATACCCGAGGTATCCAGAAGGTGGACAGTGTGTTGAGACAACAGAAATCCCCCGGGGAGCTCATGCCTGCCAGACTGTGAGTATCGGCTCCTGTTAGAATTGACGCTAAGGCCCAGGCACCCAGGGTGGGAGACTGCAGCTGGGCGGGCAGGTGGCCAGGAGGCCCCACCCACTGGTAGGGACGGCTCTAAGGATGACATCTGCTGGTCCTACCCCCAAGGGTGACAGGACCTGGCAAGGATAGACAAGAGAGAGCCAGCGTCATCTGACAAAGAGGTCTTCAAAACAAAAAATTTAAAAGATGACTCTCATATAGGTAAAAAGACGTTCAGACAAATTCTATATTTAGGCCAAATGCCTAGCTTCGAATCCCAGCTCCACTATGTGACCTGGGGCAAGTGTCCTGGCTGCCGTGGGCAGAATGGTGTCCCCTAAAAATACATGTCCACACCTTAACCACACCTAGAACTTATGAATGTGACTTTCTTTGGAGAAAGCGTCTCTGCAGGCCCTCCATCCAGTGACATCCTCCTCTATACAAGAGACACTCAGAGGAAAGGGGCACGCACAGAGGTGAAGCCGTGTGAAGACGGAGGCCAAGACCAGGGTGATGGTGGCCACAAGCCAAGGAACACTGGGGGCCACCGGAAGCGGGCAGAGGCAGGAAGTTGCTCCAGCAGAGCCTTGGAAGGCAGCTCAGCTCTGCAAGCTCCTCAATCTTGGACTTCTGGACTCCAGAACTGTGAGAGAATAAGCTTCTGTGTTTCAAGCCACTCAGGGGTCATTCGTTCCTGCTGCTAGAGTGCAGGAGTCATAAAACAGGTTAATAAAATCTGCCCTTCACAGTTACAAGTTATAGAGGACTAAAAAAGGAGTGTTCATAGAAGAAAGAAGGTAAAGATCCAACAATGGGGGATCAGCATAGGTCACATGGCTTCATCTAAAGGAATAGTATGCAGCCATGTAAGAAGTTTGTGGACAACTGTCGATGACGAGACACACATTCACATTATAATACCAAGCCAGGAAAGCAGAGTACCAGAATATTACAAATGTATGTAAATCTAATTCTGTTTTTCAACGTGTGCCAAAAAAAGAAAAAAATCACACTGACCATCGTCGGGCAATATGGTCCCAATTCTTTATTTTCTTCTTTGTTATTTCCTCTATTTTACAAATTCTCCTCAGTGAGTATTACTATTATCAGAAAACAAAAGAGCTGTCCTAAAATTATCTTCCTGCAAATATCACATAATTGTGCAAGAGTCACGGGGCCCCTGGAGGCTCAGTCAGTTGAACCTGCAACTCTGGGTTTGAGCTCAGGTCATGATCTCGGGGTCCTGGGATCAAGCCCCTCATCGAGCTCCATGCTCAGTGGGGAGTCTGCTTGGGATTCTCTCTCCCCCTTCCCTCTCCCTGTCCCCTGCTTGCTTGCTCTCTCTCTTTCTCAAAAATAAATAACTTTTTTTAATTGTGCAAGAGTCACTAAAGACCCACTTTGTTTCCAGCTATAATCTCACGAGGTCCTTACAGCAG
>NW_023247383.1:0-2627 GCF_002007445.2 Ailuropoda melanoleuca | reverse complement strand
GCTCGATCTCACCACCCTGAGATCATGACCTGAGCCAAAACCAAGAGTCAGATGCTTAACCGACTGTGCCACCCAGGCGCCCCTGATTGCTGTGTAATTTAACAAGCTTTGAGATTAAATGTAGCCATTTTAATGCTGAGTAACATTACTGTCTGAAATTGGCTTATTTATTTGTAAATGTTAATGCCCAGTCTCTTCCTCTGTCTTCCCCAAATGTAAACCCCACATGGACAGAAATCTTGTCTCTCTTACTCAGTGTAGCATCCTTAGAGCCTTATGTATAGTAGTTGTGTAATAAATTCTGCTTGAATGAATGAGTGAGGAGTGTTCCCTGGCAGTTTCCTTAATAATGTCTGAAGAGTTGGGTTTTCCTCATTTTTGTCAGCGCTTTAGCTAACAGTGATGGAACCTACTATATATTAGACACTTTACTAGACACAGGAATGAATAAGGTATGGTGCCTCACTTCAAGAAGTTACAGTTCAAATGAAAAAATAACAAAGTTAAGAGGAGCAGATCAAATTTGGCTTACAGTATATTTTTAAATTTAATTTGAATGCATGCTTCGTTAATTCCTTTATCTTTTACTACCTTCTTTGCTCACTTAAGTGCTTAGCTTCCGGTGGTGTTTTGAGTGCAGGTTTTAGGTGTTTTCTGCATATGGTTGACCATCACTTCACCTCAGGGGCTTTAGAAATGATGTGCACACACAGGCGCCCAGACCCTTCTCCGGGAGATTCTGAATCAGTAGGGCTGGGGTGAGGCATTGGAAGCTGTACTGAAAATCACGAACTCCTTAGCAGTTGTAATGAGCAGTCCGATCTAGCAGGATTCCTCTGCTTTGTAGGTGAGTATTGAGCTTGAGTCCTTCCTTGGTCTTAGAAACTGGGCCCTGTATTCTGTATTGGCATCTTCCTCTTCCTCAAAAAACTTTTATGTTCTTTTCCCTACATGCTTCTTTTCCAGGGGGATCTGCAAGCTCCAGCAGTGTGTTTGCTCTCCGTACACATATACTCTGAAAACTCCCTGAATCATGTGGGGAAATGAGTGTGAAACATGAAACAAATAGTGTCTGAACTAGTTATAGCTGCATTTGGCTCTTCTTGTATCTTTGTGTGTGCACGTATGTGTGTGTGTGTGTGCGTGTGTGTGTGTGTTAGCTCTTTGACTAGATTCAGCATATAAATTGGGTATGGGTTGGTTACTTGGTGACTTTCAAGAGTGAATGTTTTTTTTTTGTGGAACAAGGGAGATGAGATGGATTTGTGTTTTTCCGGGACTCCTGTTCCTAGACTTGGCAGAAAGATAGCCAGGCAGATCTCAGCAGACCTGAAAATAGGTGAGCTGTCAAGGTGTTGGCAGTGATGGGCTCCTCTGGGTGGGACTCAGGGCAGCCTACCAGCAAGAAGGAGAGGGAGCTTAAATGATTTCACATTGGGGCTTTACTTGTTATAATTGCTCCAAGTGCTAAATTGGGTGTGACAAATCTAACAGGTAATTGCCAAGTAGGTTTCATTACCAGCCGTTGATGAGATCAATGATATTCCTTATGTTAAAAAACTGAACCAAACGAAAGAAAAAGGTAGATTGTGTTTGGAGTTAGAATTCAGATATTGCAGATATGTTCACACATATCAAAACTGTGTCCAAACTGTGCCAGTTAATTCAGTTCAACCTTTGTCAAAGTTGGGGGGTGCAGAACAGGGAGAAGGGGACCGGGGTTGTGATGTATGAGAAACTGTAAAAGAGGTTCAGATTGGTAAGCAGAGTTTTTTCTTATAGAAGTGCTATATTTTAAATGGCCTTTGGACAACACTCAGCTCTAAATATCTGTGTTAGAACTGAGATTCTTGACGTTATTGTTGACTCTGTTTTACATCTGTGGATGTGACCAGTCTCAGTTGATTTCATTCATGAATTGCTTGATTGGTGTTTTGAAAATATTTTTAAAAGGCATGCTGGACCACAGCAGTATAACTTGAGGGTCGCATGGCTGCAGCATTTCATTCATTCAGCAAGCACTTGTTGAGTGTCTGCTTCGTACGGGGGATTCAGGGATGAACAGGCAGGACAGCAGGGCAGAGAAAAGGGATTTTTGCCTCCTTGCTTCACTACTTAATCTAGTAAATAGAACTATGCCTCGCACTAAGCAGACATACAGTTATTACTGAATGAAAGAAGAGGGAAGATCTACTTGATGTCCACTTTTGCAGGGCTTACCCTCTAGTGGAGAGACAAACAGCAAGTACAGATAAATAAACAGAATATATGAATGGGAGTGGCTGGGGTGAGGGCACTGTTTTTGATAGGGTTGAGCTGGTTTGGAAATGGATCGATAAGAGACAGTCTTGCAAAGCTGGGGTGCGGGGGAGTATCATTTAAGGAACAGAAAGAAGACCTGCGTAAATGAAAAAGGGTGAACAGAGGGGGCCTTGCTGGGACTGTGGAAGCTAGACAGGGGCTGGTCAAACTGAGGAGTTTGGGTTTTATTCTCTGTGCATGGGAGCCCATTAAGGTAGAAGGTTTTAAGATATAGAACAACACGAATCGATGTCCTTTTTTAGGAAGGTTGTCTAATTGCCGTGGAGAATCTCCCCTAGGCAGGGAATGAGAGGAAGACCAGGAGG
>NW_023247382.1:0-2627 GCF_002007445.2 Ailuropoda melanoleuca | reverse complement strand
TCAACATAGTGAAATGACTTTCTGTGAGTAAAACAGAAGCTGCAGAGAGATGCCTGCTTCCCCGCGGCTTCGCATTCTGTCAGCGCGTCTTGGTCTTGGTGAGGAGACAGCTGTTCTGTTGACTTTCCTACCCTGCCTCCATCCCTTTCTGCTGCCAGTGACTCAGTTTCCCTTTGGAGGAACCATCCCCCTCACCCACCCTCTACAGTCAGACTCTGCCCTCTGTCACAGGGGTGGACCCATAACTTAGGTTACATTCTTCTGAGCACGGTGATTGCTTCAGGAGCAGACATGTGGCCCATGGTGGACCAATGAGCATCACCCAGGGGGCTTTGGCAGAGGCTGTTGGGACAGAGAAGGCCTATTTCAGCTGGGATGGCTAAATTGCTGGGAGACAGCCTGGAAGCTTCGAGGCCACCTAGTAGAGAAAAGCTGCCTGGGAATGAACCAACCCAAAGGAAAGCAGAGCTGAAACAGGGAAGGAGGCCAAGTCCCAAAGGGCCGTGTAAGTCCCTGGATCTAGCTATACCTGAAGCCATATAATTTTTTGGTTAAGCTGGTTTGCATTAGGTTTCTTTCACTTGTGACTAAAAGAGTTCTGACTAATTCAACTGGTGGGAACATGCTCCAGTTTAGAGGCCAGGCCTATTGGAAAGAATTCCAGAGCTCTGGCATGGGAGCCAGAAGACTGGATTTGGGTCCTAGCTTTCCCACAAACTTGCTGTGTGATTTTAAGGGTTGAATTAGGTCATCTCCAGGGGTTCTTCCAACTCTAAGATCCTCTGCCTAAAAAATCTTGTAGAGATTTAATGAAAGGCAAATTTACCATAGACTTGGGGTGGGATTTGTGGGCTGTATATCTGGAGATTCTGACTCTGTGTCTGGGTGGGGCTCATGAGTCTGTATTTTTAATGCCATGTCCAGGTGGTTTTGATACACGGCCAGGTTTAGAAACCACTCAGACTCTTGAATTCCTTTTCCTGAGGTGGCCGTTTAAAGATTTGTCCAACAAGGATTTATCGAGCACCTACTGTGCGCCACTGGCACCCTCTTCTGACAATGGCCTTCTTGTTGGGCAGGGAGGGTGACCTCGGTCCTCATGCCGACTTTCTGTAAAATCCCGAAGCTGGCTCTGAGAAGGAACATACATTACTGGCAACACACTTCCTCCAGTCATTCAATTGCTTCATAAATAGCATTTAAAACTTTTATTGATGAATAAGCTATTCACTGTCCAGTTGGTTCCTTTATAAACAGCAAGTAGGTGAACGTGTGCATTTATGTGGCTGTTGCTGTTGACGTCTCATTTAAAAACTTAACAAGACTATGCCATGGCAACCGTAACTCCCACATTACTAGAATTCAAATGGCTTATTATCAAGATAAACATTTATTATATTTAGGTATGCAATATTAGTGTCATATTTTATACATGGTTACTTGTAGCATAGTTCAGCTCGGGGCCAAAACCATATTGAATTATTTAAAGCCATTTCTCCTTGGGTTATTAAAAAGTTCAGTAAAATATATATTAGTGTATAAAATTTTAATGCATCGTTCACATTGCAGTGTTTGCAAGCTCTTGGCCTTTAGAAGAGGAAAGCCAGGGAAACCGAGTTCCAAACAGACTGTGTCTTTGAGAAGGTGCCCACCGTGCAAACAAGCACAGCTCGCGCTGTGTCTCAGCAATGACTTCTCACTGCGCCAGGCTCTTACACAAGCTACGGAGAGGAGGCCAGACTAAGGGGACAGCTACCAATCACAGCTCTGGGAGGCCTTTGGGTCCTTACCTGCAGTGACTTTGACCTTGTTGACTTAAATACAGAGAGGGTGTCCACCAATTTTCTCTGCTCCATGTGACCCCTAGTAACCCCGGGGTCTCTCGGGGGGCGATGGACCAGGTGCTCCCCACACTGTCGCTTACCCATTTTGTGAGTGTTCATTTTATCTTCCCTGCACCACACCTTCCCTCCTGGCAGGAGTAGGTGGGGCTGGAGTGCATGGTTTTAAAAAGTTCAGTCAAGGCAGAGAAGCCCTGTCAAATATGGGGCCTCTTATTGCCAACGTACCCTCCTATTGGCCCAGATCCCCCATATCGGGACAGGAGGCTCTGCTGGCCAATGTCTCATCACACCAAGGTTGGACCGCGTGATCTTCAGCTTGAGCAAGCTGCTGCATTCCTCTGAGCCCCAATTTCCCCAATATATACCTGTGTTTGTGAGCATAAGACACTTGAGACAAACCAGGTACTCCCCAGTTGTTCGTTCCCACTCCTTGAATGTTGATTTTCTGCTCCTGAGATCTGGGTCATCGGCACCTTCTAATCTGTCTTCTTCATGCACCCCAACTCCGTGGTCACGGATCAGGCTGGCCATGCGGTGGGTGACCCCTATGTGAGTGTTCTGTGGCAGGAGAATGGATCGCAGCCCTCACTTCTCGTATTCTCGTTGTGGTAGGAGAGTCTCCCAAGGAAGAGGTGATTTTTCTCTCTTCTCTTGCCTCTCTTGACGGGTAAGGGCAGACGGGGTCCGGACTCCTATGCCTCTGGAGGTGTTGACAGCTTTTGGGTTTTAGAGCCCAGAACGGAAGCTATCAGGAGACTTAGGCTGGGGTTCCCAGAAGCAATC
>NW_023247381.1:0-1942 GCF_002007445.2 Ailuropoda melanoleuca | reverse complement strand
TTTTTTTTTTCCAAGTTCGGATAATTTGAGGCTTTGGTACTTCTGAAACATCCTTAACCCTTGATGCCACTCTTTTCTGATCATCATTGGTAATGTGATCTTTATTTTCTCATATGACCATTGGCTACTGAGTTATCTAAATGCTTGACCCTTTTCTTACTCCTTGGAAAACTGAGTGATTAGGTCATCAAATTTCTATTTGACAACTTCTCATTCTTCTTTTTTTTTTTTTTCCTTAAGGATTTTATTTATTTGTGAGAGAGACAGAGAAAAAAAGTGCGTGCACAGAGGGAGAGTGAAAGGGAGAAGCAGACTCCCTACTGAGCAGAGAGCCTGATGTGGGGCTCAAACCCAGGACCCTGAGATCATGACCTGAGCCAAAGGCAGATGCTCAACCGACTGAGCCACCCAGGTGCCCTACTTCTCATTCTTCTTGATCCATCTTCAGGTTAGAGTCACTGACTATGGGATTGGTTTCTATTGTTTTGTCTCAACTTCCTGAATTGAGATTTACTAAAGGTGGAGGATACTTGTGCATCCAAGCTCAGAGTTCCTTTCTGTGGCCCACTGTACTCTAAGATGATATGGGATGGTTACTTTCCTTCAAGATGTTTTTAGCTTCCACTTTCCCCAAATGTATTTTTATAAGGAGCCAGAAATAAGCCAATGAAGCAAGACCTCTCATTGCTTCTCTCTCTTCTGTGAGATTAAGTTTCCAACAAGGCAATTCAATAATTTTTCAGATGTTTTGCCTTTAGTGGAGTGGGATTTTCATCTGAAGTCTGTAAAGGCTTACATCGCTCCTCTATCTTGCCCGTCCATATTAACCATCTGGTTATGAGGTCTGTGACACAGTCCCAGGATAATGTGTCTGTATTTCGTTTCTTTTCACTCTCCTGCAGCTGCTTCCTCCATGCTTCACCTTCAGGCTTGTGATTTCCACGCATGTGTACATCTTTTTGACATATACTGCTCCTCCCCCAGCCCTTCAATTAGAACTATTCATTCCAAAGAAGATATATACCTTTCCATCGTCATATTCCAGGCAGGAATCACATCACAAAACATCCCCATAAGATGTGAGAGATGATATTTACCAAATTCTGTTGATTCCTTTTAAAGTTCAGTTTAATACTTTTTCATCTGCTATTTGTTGGAATAGAAGACAACTGAGAATGTTAATGTGGCCCCAGCCCATTTCTCTGGTATCTTCTGAAAATTGCTGGGATAGTCCTCCACTATTTTTCTTTCTGTGCCATCTCTTTTATGCTCTGTAGTATCTAATACGGTCTTACAGTTTTATCTGAGTACTTTTCTCCTTTCTCTCACAATTCAATTGAAATAATAAACCACTCGATCAGGCTGACTGGTCTCCTGCCAACACTGTCTTGCCAGTCTTATGAGATGCAGTCCATCTCTTACTCGAAGCAGCAGGAAGAAGAGATGAAAACATCACTAGTGCCCCTAAACCATTCATTTTCCTACCCAGAAATTCAAAGACGTTAGAGATACATTCCTGGCTTCATAAAGAGATGAGAATTCATTCTCATATATATCAACAGAAGTGGGAAGCATTCGGGGACTTTATAAGTCTTGGCAGACTCTCAAATCTCTGTTATATGCTGCCTGGGAATAAAGCACGTTTCTCATTTAGCCGGGCCAAATGTGCACACTGTCACTTCAGCTCTCAGTGAGGAGACACTGGTTTCTTTTCTCTCGCTCAAGTGAACCTGCGGAATGTCAGCAACGTCTTCAGAAAGTCCAGCTTCACCTTTCAGAAGGAGACCTCTACACCTGTTGTAGGAGGACAGCCCACTTTTTCTTACTTTATCTCAATCTTCAGCACTATTTGCAATTACCGTCTTCTTCCCCAGAATCCTTTCATTTCTGTTTCTTTCATAAAGTTGGCAGCTCCATAATAGGGTAATATATATATATATAT
>NW_023247380.1:450-649 GCF_002007445.2 Ailuropoda melanoleuca | reverse complement strand
CCACTTTCCCTCATGTTTCCCTATTCACGAAGGGTGATGATAGTGCTAAGAAGTTCCCTGTACGGTGTTGTATCTGAGGGACGTGTTTTGGGCCTTTCTGTTCCATTGCCGCCAGCAGATTTGACAGGAATTCCCCAGGGAGCAAACATTTCTTTGGAAGCTGGTTTTGGCCGAATTGTCTTTCTCAGTGCTGTGTTCG
>NW_023247380.1:0-177 GCF_002007445.2 Ailuropoda melanoleuca | reverse complement strand
TTCATGCTCCCTTACTCACGAGAGATGATGATCGTTGATATTTCCCTGCACTGTGTGGGGTCTCAGAGACCACTATGGGGCACTGTCGTCAGGCTTAAGTGACCATTTTCCCTCATGTTTCCCTATTCACGAAGGGTGATGATATTGCTAAGACGGTCCCTGTACGGTGTTGTTTCT
>NW_023247379.1:0-2626 GCF_002007445.2 Ailuropoda melanoleuca | reverse complement strand
GGGGGGGGGGGGGGGGGGGGGGGGGGGGGGGGGGGGGGGGGGCAGTCAGCATGGAAACTGTGATCTTAAGAACACCTGGGGCACATAGTGGGGAGATTATTTCTCTTCTCGGAGCATGCTGCTAAGAGGCAGCATTCACAGAGACAGGGCTCCTGGAATAAAGGAGCTGGCCAATGCCATTTCTCTCCCCCATCCCTCACCATAAACACAAGCCACCTGTGGGAAGCAGCAAAGCATGGACACTAGCTGCCTAACTTGCTTAAACTAAGCCCCACCCTCCTGCAGTCCATGGAATTGCCTTTCCAGTCACACTTGTGTCAGTCCCAGCCCAGTGGGCCCCTCCAACAGGAGACCAGCATAAACCCCTGCTTACACCACATCTCCCAACAATAGAGTTCTGCAGCGCCTCAGTTGTTGTGGAGGTGGTGACAGGTCTCATTTCACAAGTAGACTAGAGCACACCTAGTTAAAACTCACCACATTCTGGCCAGGGACCAAACAGTACCAACAGCAGACAAGAAGAGCCACTGCAGACAACTGGCCTGAAGGACACAGCAGCCAGAACACAACAGTACAGCACACTCAGAACACACTAGAGACACTCCCAAAAGTGCCAGGCCCCAGGCATTACATGACCTCTTCTTTATAAAGCTATTACTTTTAGTAACAGGAGACATACCTGGCTTTGCTAATACAGAGAAGCACACAGAGACTTAAACAAAATGAGAAGACAGAGGAATTTATCCCAAATGAAAGAACAAGATATGGTCATGGCCAGAGATCTAAACAAAACAGTTATAAATAACATGACTAATGGAGAATTTAAAGCAACAATCATAAGGATACTCACTGGACTTGAGAAAAGAATGGAAGACATCAGTGATACCCTTAACACAGAGATAAAAGACTTAAAAAAAGATTCAGTGATGAAGAGTGAAATAAATGAGATTAAAAACATGCTTGATGCAATGAACAGCAGACTGGAAGAAACATGGGAGTGAATTGGTGACATAGAAGACAAAGTAAGGGAAAGCCATGAAGCTGAACAAAAGAGAGAAAGAATAATTATGCAAAATGAGAACAGACTTAGGGAACTTAGTGACTACATCAAATGTAATAATATTCACATTATAGGAGTTTCAAAAGAAGACAGAGAAAAGGGGGCAGAAAATTTATTCGAAGAAATAATAAGTGAAAACTTCCCTAATCTGGGGAAAGAAACAAACATCCAGATCCAAAAGGCACAGAGAACTCCCATCAAAATCAACAAAAGCAGGCCAACACCAAGACATGTTGTAATTAAATTGGCAAAATATAGTGATAAAGAAAAAAATCTTAAAAGAAACAAGACAAAAGAAGACATTAACTTATAAGAGAAAACCCATAAGGCTAGCAGGAGATCTTTCAACAGAACACAGCAAGCCAAAAGGCAGTGGCATGATATATTCAAAGTGCTGAACGGGAAAAGTCTGCAGCCAAGAATACTATATCCAGCAAGGCTATCATTCAGAATAGGAGAGATAAAGAGTTTTCCAAACAAACAAAAGCTAAAGGAGTTCATGACCACTAAACCAGCTGTACAAAAAATGTTAAAGGGGACTCTTTGAGTGAAAAGGAGAGACCAAAAGTGACAGTATAAAGGCAGCAAACACAAAAGCAGAAAAAAGAAATATTCCTGTAAAAAATCAGTCAAGGAACTCAAAAAATAAAAGGATATAAAATATAATAACATATCCTTAAATTGTGGGGAGGAGAAGAGGAAAGAATGGGTGCAAACTTAAATGACTATCAACTTAATAGACTGCTATATGCAGAAGAGTATATATACAAACCTAATGGTAACCAAAATCAAAAGCCATTAATAAAAATGCAAAGAATAAAGAGAAAGAAATCAAAATATATTACTAAAGAAAATCAGAAAAACATGAGAGACATGAAAGGATCAGAGAAAACAAATCAAAAGAAATCAAAGAAGAAGTAAAAAATTACATGGAGAAAAATGAAAATGAAAACCCAAAGGTACAAAATCTCCTTGAGCAGCGAAAGTGGTTCTAAGAGGGAAGTATACGGCAATACAGTTCTACCTCAAGAAGCAAGAAAAATCTTAAATAAACAACCTAACATAACACCTAATGGAGCTAGAAAAAGAACAACAAATGAAGCCTAAAGCCAGTAGAAGGAAAGAAATAATAAAGACTAGGGCAGAAATACACAATATAGAAACTAAAATAATCAGATCAATAAAACCAGGATCTGGTTCTTGGGAGAAAAAAAATCAATAAAACTGATAAATCTCTAGCCAGACTTAGCAAAAAGAAAAGAGAAAGGACTCAAATAAAATCACAAATGAGAGAGGAGAAATAACAACCAACACCAGAGAAATACAAACAATTGTAAGAGATTACAAAAAGCTATACACCAACAAACTGGACAACCTAGAAGAAATAGGTAAATTCCTAGAAACACTAAATTACCAAAACTGAAACAGCAAGAAATAGAAAATTTGAACAGACTGACACCTGCAAAGAAACTGAATCAGTAATCAAAAAACTCCCAACAAAGGGGGGGTAATCAGAAGGGGGAATGAAACATGAGAGACTATGGACTATGAGAAACAAACTGAAGA
>NW_023247378.1:0-2626 GCF_002007445.2 Ailuropoda melanoleuca | reverse complement strand
TTTATTTATTTATTTATTTATTTATTTATTTATTTATTTGAAAGAGAGAGAAAGCAGGGGGAGGGGTGGAGGTGGAGGTTGTGGGGGGTGGGAGAATTCCAGGCAGACTCCGCACTGAGCATGGAGACCAATGCAGGGCTTAATCTCAGGACCCTGAGATCATGACCTAAGCTAAAACGAAGAGTTGAATGCTTAGCTGACTAAGCCACCCAGGTGCCCCTCTACTTGACATTTCTGATTCTTTTCCTTCCACTCTCTCCTGAATCCTCTCCAATCATGTTTTTCCACTACCTCACTGAAACTGCTCTTGTCAAGATCACAAGTGATTTCCCCACTGCTAAATCCAATGGTCAGTTCTCACTTTTCATGTATTTGACCTTTCTTCATTTGGCTTCTGGGATATCACACTCTCTGGAATTTCCTCCTACCTAATTGCTTCTTTTCAGTCTCATTGGTTTGTCCTTTCCTACCTGATCCCTTAAAGTTGGGGATCTCCAGTGTCTTGGGCCTTAGTCCTCCTCTCTTCTCTGCCTATACTTATTTCCATGGTGATTGCATCTAAACTCTTTACTTTAAATATCACTTAAATGCCTAACACTCTTGAGTTTATCTCTTCATCCCAGACCTATCTTCTGATCTCCAGACTCACATGTAGTAACCTATCATATCTTCCTTTGGTTGTCTCAAATTGAACATGTCAAAAACCGATTACCTGATATAGCCCCTACACTAACTCCTCCTACAGCTGTCCCCATCTCAGTTGATGGCAACACAATCTTCCTGGGGCCAAGGCCACAACTTTGGCATCAATTTTGACCTTTATCTTTTCTCACAGTCTCTATCCAGTTCATCAGAAAATTTCTTGTTCTATCTTCGTCGTATACCCAGAACTTGACCTTTCTCAGTACCACCACTGTTACCACCTTGGTCCGAACCACTATTACCAGTTTCCTAACCTATTTTGCTGTTTCCGTCCTTGCCCCTCCCCCCATGAATTCTCAGCATAGCAGCCAGAGTGAACCTTTTAAATCTAAATCTGATCAGATTGTGTCTCTGCTTAGAATCTTCTAAAGACTCTCCAGTTCACTCAGAAATCGGGGCACCTGGGTGGCTCAGTGGGTTGAGCGTCTGCCTTCAACTCAGGTCATGATCCTAGGGTCCTGGGATCCAGCCCCACATGGAGCTCTCTGCTCAGTGGGGAGTCTGCTTCTCCCTTTCCCTCTGCTTGCTGCTCCCCCCACTTGTGCTCTGTCTCTCTGTCAAATAAATAAGTAAAAATCTTAAAAAAATAAAAATAAAAAAAAGAATGAAAGCCAAAGTCTTTGCAATGGTCTACTAGGCCCTCTGTGTTCTGACCTCAGTTCCCTATGTGAGCCCTCTCCTTCTCCTCTCCCCTGAATTCACTAACTCTGGCCACATTGGTCTCCTTGCTGTTCCTCAAACAATCCAGGCAAAGTCCCATCTCAGGGCCTTTGCACTGGCTGTTATGTCAGCCTGAAAAGCTCTTCTACTCTTTATGTGAATGTTACCTTCTCAATTAAGTCTGCTTTGGTCACCCTATTTTATAATGCACCCCCAACATCTCCTGTTCTCAGGAGATCCTCCTTACTGTGTCTTCTATTTCTTCTTTCCCCCCATCATTTGGGAAAGCTTCCTGTATCATATGGGAAGCTTCTTTTTTATTTTAAGATTTTATTTATTTATTTATTTGACAGAGAGAAAGGGAGGGAGGGATAGCGCACTAGCAGGGGGAGGGGCAGAGGGCTAGGGAGAGAGAGAATCTCAAGCAGACTCTACAATGAGTGCAGGCCTGACTCGGGGCTCCATCTCATGACCCTGGGATCATGACCTGAACTAAAATCCAGAGTCAGACACCTAACCCACTAAGCGACCCAGGTGCCCCTCACATGGGAAGCTTCTAACAAGCTATGCAATTCACTTATTTTATTATGTTTGTGTTTATTATCTGTGTTCTTGCCTGAAATTTAGGCTCGCACAGTGTCTTGGTCTTCATTTTGTTCACTTAGATATAGTGAGTGCCAAGAAAAAAGTCTGACACATAGTAGGTGTTCCATAAATATTTGCTGAAAACCTTGAATGCATAAGCCTATTCATATAGAAAAGGCAAACATTTTAAAGACATGTTAATCTTCTTACTTTAGTCAATATTTGTTTTGCAGAAGCTGCTATCTAAAGTCAAGTGTCATTTCAACTTTGGTTTGTAATGCCTTAGTTGAAGCTTCACTTTTTCTATCCTTTGGAGAAGTTGATTTTCAGAACTGTTTTGATGATAGATAAAATGAGAAAGAATAGCAAGGTACTGAAAAGTAAAGTGAAGAATTATGACAACCATCTGGTAATTTCAGCTACATGAACTCCAGTGGTGAACCCCTGTCATCTAGTGGAATATATAGCTCCCAGCAGAAATACTTTAATTTGTCAACTGGAGCACGGAGGATGGTGGGTTGGAATGAGCATGGTAGGGGGTTGGCTGTGAAAAGGAAGTGGAAAGTAAAATGGAAGGGAAATAGATATGCTAGAAAACGCATCAAGTACCTAACCCTTGTAGATGACCATGCCTATAGGTTACATGTTGGAAATGCCTGTGTTTTTCTGACTGAGAAAA
>NW_023247377.1:0-2624 GCF_002007445.2 Ailuropoda melanoleuca | reverse complement strand
TCGCTGGCTGTCTCTATCTCTGTCGAATAAATAAATAAAATCTTTAAAAAATAAAAAAATAAAAAAATAAAGAACATCCTGCTAAAGAATGATTGGATCAACCAGGAAATTTAAGAAGAACTTAAACAATTCATGGAAACTAATGAGAATGGAAACAAATCAGTCCAAAACCTATGGGATACTGTATTTCCCCTTAGGGGGAAATGCAGAGTCATCAAAGCCTCTCTAAAAAAAAGTAGAAAAATCCTGAATGTGCAAGCTAAACTTACACCTAATGGAACTGGAGAAAGAATAGCAAGTAAAGCCTAAACCAAGCAAGGGAAGAGAAATAATAAAGATGAGAGCAGAGATCAATGAAACAGAAACCAGAAAAACAGTAGAACAGATCAAGAAAACTAGAAGCTGGTTCTTTGAAAGAATTAATAAGATTAATAAAACTCTGATCAGATTTATCCAAAAGAAAAAAAGGACCCAAATTAAGAAAAAAAAATGAATGAAAGGGAAGAAGTCATGCTTAACACCAAGGAAACAGAAACAATTATTAGAAATCATTACCAGCAACTATATGCCAACAAATACAGCAATCTGGAAGAAATGGATGGCTTCCTGAAAACCTATAAACTACCAAGACTGAAACAGGAAGAAATAGACAATCTGAATAGACCAATAACCAGTAGGGAAATTGAAAAAGTATTCAAAAACCTCCTAAACCTAAGAGTTCAGGGCCAGATGGCTTTCCAGGGGAATTCTACCAAACATTTAAAGAGGAAATAATACCTATTCTTCTGAAGCTGCTTCAGTAAATAGAAATAGAAGGAAAACTTCCAAACTTATTCTATGAGGCCAGCAATACCCTGATCCCCAAACCAGGCAAAGACCCCATCAAAAAGGAGAATTACAGACTGATGTCCCTGATGAACATGGATGCCAAAATCTCAACAAGATCCTAGCCAATAGGATCCAACAGTGCATTAAAAGGATTATCCATCATAACCAAGTGGCATTTATTCCTGGGATGCAAGGGTGGTTCAACATTTGCAAATCAATCAACATAACACAGCACATTAATAAAAGAAAAGACAAAAACCATATGATCGTCTCAACTGATGCAGAAAAAAAATTTTTTTGGCAAAATACAGCATCCTTTCCTGACTAAAATTTTTTAGTGTAGGGATAGAGGGAACATTCCTCAATATCATAAAAGAACCATCTATGAAAAGCCCAGAGTGAAAATCATTCTCAATGGGGAAAACCTGGAGCTTTTCCCTTAAGGTCAGGAACATGACTGTGATGCTCACTCTCACCATTATTGTTCAACATAGCGCTATAAGTCCTAGCCTCAGTAATCAGAAAATAAAAAGAAATAAAATTAGCTTTCAAATTAGCAAAGAAGAAGTCAAACTCTCTCTCTTCTCAGATGTCATGATACTTTATGTGGAAAATCCAAAAGACTCCACCCCCAAATTTCTGTAACTCTTACAGGAATTCAGCAATGTGGCAGGATACAAAATCATTGCACAGAAATCGGTTGTGTTTCTATACACTAACAAAGTAACTGTAGAAAGAGAAATTAGGGAATCAATTCCATTTGCAATAGTACCAAAAACCATAAGATACTTAGGAATAAACCTAACCAAAGAGGAAAGGATCTATACCCTAGAAACTACACAACATTTATGAAAGAAATTGAGGAATTCACAAAAAGATGGATAAACATTTCATGTTCATGGACTGGAAGAATAAACATTGTGAAAATGCCTATGCTGTACAGAGCAATCTACACTTTCAATGCCATCCCTATTAAAATATCATTGGAATTTTTCAAAGAGCTGGAACGAACAATTCTAAAGTTGTTACGGAACCAGAAAAGACCCCAAATCACCAAGGGAATGTTGAAAAAGAAAAACAAAGTTGGGAGCATCACATTGCCTACATCAATCTATATTACAAAGCTGTGATCACCAAGACAGCATGGCACTGGCACAACAAGAGACACATATATCATTGGAACAGAATAGAGTCTTCAGAAATGGACCCTCAACTCTATGGTTAACTAATCTTTGACAAATCAGGAAAAAATATTCAATGGAAAAAGACAGTCTCTTCAATAAATGCAGCTGAGAAAATTGGACAGCTTCATACAGAAGAATGAAACTGGACCATTCTCTTATACCATAGGCAAACATAATTTCAAAATGGATAAAAGACCTCAATATGAGACATGAATCCGTCAAAATCCTAGAGGAGAACATAAGTGGTAACCTCTTTGACATCAGCCATAGCAACTTCTTTCAAGACATGTCTCCAAAGGCAAGGGAAACAAAAGCAAAAACGAACTTTTGGGACTTCATCAAGATAAAAGCTTCTGTACAGCAAAGGAAACCATCAACAAAACTAAGAGGCAACCAAGGAATAGGAGAAGATATTTGCAAATGACATAAAAGATAAAGGGTTGGTATCCAAGATCTATAAAGAACTTATGAAATTCATAATTCATAGGGTAGCTCTATTTTTAACTTTTTTAGGAACCTCCATACTGGTTTCCAGAGTGGCTGCCCCAGTTTCCATTCCCACCAACAGTGTGAAAGGGTTCCCCTCTCTCCACATCCTCACCAACACCTGCT
>NW_023247376.1:0-2623 GCF_002007445.2 Ailuropoda melanoleuca | reverse complement strand
TTTAAAAAAAAAAAAAAAAAAAAAATGTGTTCAATAGATTTCTCTGATAGTCATAATGCACCTTAACGTATAAAAACTTCATAAAACCTTTGTCACATGTCCTGTTGAAATGCAGATACACCCTGCCTCTGGCATTTGGGCATTTCTCTGATTAGTCTTTAAGCCCCCAAAAAAAACGAAAATCTTGTTGCTTTCAGCATGACCTGCACGTGACTAAATGCTGGTTTCAGCAATCACAACTTCCTTTTAAAATTACAAATAGAATATCTGTTTCATAATCCATAATGAATCTGGAATGTCCCTGGAGATTAAGACATCTAGTGGGCTGGTTGGAATTATAAAATTTAAAGAATCCTCTTTTCCCCTCTTTCTTGAAAACTGGAGCAACAGACTAGCAATCTATCACTTGCCGTGACTTCTCAAAGGTTACTGGCAATAACATCATTATTGCTCTTATAAATTATTTCAGTACTTTAGGATGTGATTCTTCTAGACTTTGAACGATTGTCTTAATTAGAATTCTTAGATGTTCTCTTACCTCTTTGGGGCTTCTGTCCTCTATTGCCTACCATATATTACGCCTTTACTGTGTCAAACTGCCTTTCACACATTATCTCATAATACTCTTAATCCTCGGGGAATGGAATGATTGATATCATCAAGCAAGACACAGAACAAATAAGTTGTACAAAATCACATAACTCATGAAGCAAAGGAATCTGGATTCAAGTTCATGTTGTTTAACTCCATGGACCATTTTTTAAAAAATTATACGACTTCTTACCACTCTGTGCCTTTTCAACTTGATTATTTTCATGTTAGAGAACTCTGGAACAAACTAAAAGTAGAGGAATACAATTGTTCGGGAATCCATCCCATTTTTCCAGTTGTTCAAATCCCATGGGATCCCGTTATTATCCCCACAGAATAACAAGCATGAGAATTGTCTACCCATGAGCTGTTATGGTAATTTCTCTTTAGTTTACCTCAAGTTGTCTAGCTTAGGCAAACAACAAATATTCAAAGCCAATCAGAATTAGAATTTAACATCCTCAAAGATGCATACTGAAACACAGTTTTTCTCTCTAGAATCACCCTTATTTCCAGAGAGAGCCAAATTAAGACTACTTGATTTGTAAAACAAGTCCAATTTTTAACAAAGTTGGCCTAATTAGTTACATAAGCCCAGCAAGAATAGTAATTGGCCATACAGGGCTTTCAAAATTTGCTTTGCTGGATGGAACTCTTCATAAGGAATCTAGATGGAACTTTTAGTAGTGTCTTTAGGCCAGAAGCCAAGCTAAATACTTGCCATTGAGACATGGCTGTGATACTTATAGATTTGGGTGAATTCATCTTCTAAAAGTCCCTAAAGTATCCTGAGTTTCCTGCACCTGCCAGGAAGTGACATTCTTTACTATATGGTAAGGCTGCAGGGAACTCTGTAAGCAAAGTATCAGGCCAGCATTTCTGAGGGGCTTTGTGGCTCCATGTTTCATAAAGTCATCCTCAATTCCTTAAAGCTGTCTGGTCATATCTGAATCTATGCGTGTCTTTCTCAAATATGACATTCCATTCAAAGCCTTGGTAAAATAGCCATTTTTTCCAATGGTGTCCTGTTATAAGGAGAACAGATTCTTATTGAACTTATGCAAACAACTCTGATTGCCATGAAAGAAAGAATACTTACTGAGACTTTTTGAATTTCAGAGGGTTCAGGCAGAGACAAATGTTAAATGCTTCAATTCATTTAAGGGATATTTTACCACATTTCTGTAAGTCATAGATATCTTAAGAGAAAGCTTCCTTAATCTGGAAAAGCAAACATTGGAGAACCAGCAGAGTTTCAAACAAGAGTCACAAAACTATAATCCTCTTCCTCAGTTCATTTAGTCCCATGTTACTAATTCTTATTCATTTTGAATGTAACTTTTTAGTTAGTTCTGAAATTCTTACCCGTTTCAGTTTTAGGATCTTAAAGACACCAAATACCTGCATTTGTCCTAAAAGTCCTTTTTATGAATCTCCTTGAAGATGAAACATGTTTCACAAGAGCATCAGAACAGTTAAAAATAACAAAAACTCAGAAATGGACACTGTTAATGATTTGATAGAGTTCATTATGATGTCGCTGACAAAGAAATTCAGTTATTTCAGTGACATCTAATACTTCAATAATCAGAACATTGACTGATGATCTTACACCAGAAAGTGACTTACCAAATAAACACGCCTAAATAATCAGAGATTTTGTTTATGATTTAAATCTCAGGGAAGTCTGTTAAAACCTTAGAAAGTTTTAAAGCCCATGCATAAGTAGGACTACAGATTATTAAAGACCTGATAAACACAGAACATAGAAACTGGTTTTTCTGGTTAGACAAAGAAAAGAGAAAACTTTGTTTCCATTTTCTTTTTTTTTCTTTTTTAATATTTTTTATTATATTATGTTAGTCACCCTACAGTACATCCCTGGTTTTTGATGTAAAATTCAATGATTCATTAGTTGCATATAACACCCAGTGCACCATGCAATACGTGCCCTCCTTACCTACCCATCACCGGTCTATCCCATTCCCCCACCCCCCTCCCCTCTGAAGCCCTCAGTTTGTTTCTCAGAGTT
>NW_023247375.1:0-2622 GCF_002007445.2 Ailuropoda melanoleuca | reverse complement strand
TACAGGGCAAAGGGATCTCATATCACACGTTGTGAAGGTGATAGTCAATTCAAAGAAATGATGCTTACAGGTGTTCTCTTCATTTCAGAGACTTGATTAGGAAAAAGTAGCAAATGTGACATGGTGAGTTTAAATGTTGGAATAAGAAGGAACACCCCCTCCATCAGTCTGCCTATACTGTGGTACAGTGTTAAAGTGGAAAGATCATCAAAGTGCCATTCCAGAAACGTATATTTCAGCCATGTTTCAATTCAAATACAACGAATGTCCTGAGGCACAGTGGTGGTTAGTTTACGTCAACTTGACCGGGCTAAAGGATACCCACATAGCTGGTAAAACATTATTTCTGGATGTGACCACAGGAGTGTTTCTGGAAGAGATTAGCATTCGAATCCATGGACTAAGGAAAGAAGATCACCTTCACCATTGCAGGTGAGCATCACCCAACCTGCTAAGGGCTTGTAGAAGAACAAAGAGGCAGAGGCAGGGCAAATGTTTCTCTGCTTGAGCTAAGACAATCATCTTCCTCTGCCCTGAGACATCTATGTTTCTCGTTCTAGGGCCTTCAGACTCAGACCAGGACTTATGTCATCAGCTCCCCTGAAGTTCTCAACCTTTCAGACCTGAACTTACACCATTGGTTCTCAGGCCTTTAGATTTGGACTAAATTACACCACTGGCTTTCCTGGTTCCCCTAGTTGCATTTGGAGTTCTTGGAACTTCTCAGCCTCTATAATTATGTGATCCAATTCCTTTCATAAATCTCCTCTTAGGTACATCATTTTGGTCTGTTTCACTGGAGAACCCTGACTAATACAGGCACATTTATTAACTGTTATAGGTCTCATTTAGTAAAGCATTAAGATGAGAGTAAAATAATTAGGGTCTTATCCACATCATGCATGAGATTGATGGGAGAATTAATCAGATACATACCTTTTCCAATCATCCTGTCTCACTGGAGACAAATTGCTTAACCTTTCTAAGATTCAGTTTATTTATCTACAAAATGAGAAGTGTGTACTGGAGTCAAGTCTTCCAAACAGGTCCTTAAAAAGTTATAATGAGTGTAATTTAAATGTAAAATAGATTTCCTTTTGTCTAAAATCATATAATCTCAAAGTAAAAACATATAAAATTACAATTATAGAAAAAAATTTATATTCAGTAAAATTCAACAATTAATTCCAGTAGAAATCTAGGGTAAAACAACATTTTTCTTAGTTAAGCATGAGTTACCATGGGTTTCTACTGACATTGTTTAATTTTATTGAATACACACACACACAGATTTTTTAACCATTAGCCAATACCATAATTAATGGTGAAATAGATATTAAGGTTATTCCATTTGAAATTTGAACATGGCTAGACTTGCTGTTTCAATATTGTCTGTTACCTATATTGTTCTAGATATTTTAGCCAACATGATAAATATGAAGCTTAAATGTGGTAACGTTATTATCGAGGGGTCACTAATTCCAATATTTATAAATGTTTTATTCTATATATAAAATAACAAAAACTATAGGAACAATAGATAACAAGCCAAAAAATAAAGTGCAAATATAATTAGAAGTAATGTCACAGTTTCAACATCATGGCAATTACAAAATTAATATAATATAATATAATATAATACAATATAATATATAAAAAAGAACATATATTAATAATATACATATTGTTTTTATACCAGAAGTTACCAGTACAAGAATACTAACAAAACGTTTTATAGCCTACAATGAGTTCTTTTTTTTTTTAAGGAAATGTTATTTATTTATTTTATTATGATATGTTAGTCACCGTACAGTACATCATTAGTTTTTGATGTTCTTAATGTTGAAACAGAATTTCAATTAAGTGCTAAGGTAAAAAAAAAATCAATTATGAGAGAATGGGGACAAAATACAGAATAGTATTTCTTCAATTTTTGGCTGAGAAGACAGTTCTGAACAAAATTAAAAGTAACTATAAATTTGAAAATTGATAGATTTGGCTGCATAGAATTTTGAAACACCAGAAACCAAGGTGTGATTGTAATATTTATTGCCAAAACATGACCATATTCTGCACCATAAAAAAGTTATTCTACCTATTCATATTTTCAATCAACAAATATCTAGAAAAGGCAAATACCCCCAATTGAAACAAGAGAAACATTCACATATATACAAATTTAAATGGCTAATATAGGGGCGCATGGATGGCTCCAGCATCTGACTCTTGATTTCAGCTCAGGTCATGATCTTAGGGTTGTGAGATTGAGCCCCACATCAAGCCATGCATCAGGCCCAGGTCAAGCCCTGCCCTGGACATGAAGCCTGCTTAAGATTCTCTCTGTCCCTCTGCCCCTCCCCCTCAAATAAATAAATAAATAAATAAATAAATAAATAAATAATTGGCCAATAAATTATAAATATGAAGCTGTTATAATCAAATTATTTGAAGAAAACAAAAACAAGAATATACTTTTCCAGGGGAGCCTGGATGGCTCAGTCATTAAGTGTCCGCCTTCGGCTCAGGGTGTGATCCCGGATCTCTGGGATCCAGCCCTACATCAGGCTCCTCCACTGGGAGCCTGCTTCTTCCTCTCCCACTCCCCCTGCTTGTGTTCCCTCT
>NW_023247374.1:0-2621 GCF_002007445.2 Ailuropoda melanoleuca | reverse complement strand
TAACGCCGGGATCACGCCCTGAGCCGAAGGCAGACGCTTAACCGCTGTGCCACCCAGGCGCCCCTCCATGTTTTATTTTATCTGTTTTTTTTCCTAGCTTCATTTTCAGATCATATTGTTTCCATTTTATTAATTTATTTTTATTTTTAAGGACAAAATCATTCAAAGAGTTTTAAAAACACAGGGTCATTGTTTTTTAAAGCCTTCCTAGCAAGGTATTTTCCATTTTACTTTTTTCTATTCCTTGCTATTATATTTACTATCAATTTATGGAATATCAGTTTTTTATACAAAGGAATTATGACAACATCTCCTTTCCTTTTAAGTTAACAGCAACTTATTGGAAAAACAGCTTTTTTTTTTCTTTTTTATTTAGATGGAAAATGTACTTTGGGTTTTAGTCTTTGCTTCTAATTGGCAGTTATCAAGAATCACCAAAGGCATTTGTATTTCATAGAAACATTTCCTAAGCTGACCCTAAAGTAAATATATGGAAACTTCTAGCACTCTTCTGTGGTGCTCTTGGAATACTAGAGTTTTGCTACAACCAGAATATATTAACTTTAACAATTTATTCTACACTCCAAAATACTTACATTTTTATGTGTAAAGGGACAATGATTGTACCAAAAATGAATTCTGATTCAATCACCTGAAAACATACCTGTCCAGCCAAGCAAAGAGTTCATTTTGTAAATGAGAATGAAAAACACATCAATCATGACATGTCAGGAAGAGCAGAAGGAGAAACAAAGGAAAAAGAAGAAAGAAACTTAGAGACCTCTACAGTCAGCTCTGCACTGTTTTACCCAACTTCTTCATGTGAAATTATGTAAGTCATTATGCAGACTTACGGGCAGAGTAAGTGTGTAAGATGAGACTTATTGAATGTCTCAAATTAAGATAGTGAATACTTTGAGTTATGTTTTCAACTCCAGAACTATTTTTTAACATGAAAAGTATTCACTATTATCCTTTATAATCATAAATTTTCAAAAGTTTATTCTACTAAATAAAACAAAAAGGTAAGTTATTATTTTATTTAGAACATTAGAGGTATATATTTGTTAAATATTTGGAAATATTTATAGGCAATCACAAACCATTTTAATATATTATCAAAAAATAAGATGAGAAAGAGTTAGTCCTTGAAATTTAGATGTGGGAGAAACATAATGATAAATTCTTTTGGTAAGCAGAAAATTAAACCAACTTTATATAATTGCCTGACAAATTTACTTATTGAGAATTAAGCTGGAGGATTAACAAATATGAAATAGATTACTTAAGGCAAAGAAGCTCAATACTTAATCCAGCAAATGTATTTCAGTCCATGGAAACGTATTTCAGTTCATAGGTCTTTTGGTCTGTTTTATTTAATTCTTTTCATCTTAAATTTGGCCTTCAGTTTTGTGTGGAAGGACAAATGACTGTTATCTTCACAACCCACAATGATGTCTTTCAGATAAAAAATGTAATTCAAGTGTCCTATTTAAACTATTGGATATTTAACATCTTATTCTAATTAGAGGATCAGACTAAATCTGACTTGCTACGAATTTTCAGGTGGTTTATGGCACAAAGGAAATATAATGTTCTCTCTTGCATTTTTAAGTTATTTTACTTTACAGAATTGTGATTTTCAAATGCATTAAGATAATATGTAGTCCAACATTATGAAAAACAATACAAAGCTTTATTACTTGTAGTTGTGTTTGAAATTTTAGTATTTCAAATAGCCATTCCAATTTCCACCTCATATTACTTGAAGGATAAAAAAAATAAATAAATCTAAAATTTAAAGTGGAATCAGTGATAAAAAACTTTTATACAAGTAACATATTGAGTGCATCATGCTAGATTGCATGTGTACGTTTAGGTTGTGTGAATAGGATGCTATAAAATCTAAGAAAAAATTAATTTCTAAAAGGAGGGAGAGATGATAATGAAAGGAGAGAGGGATGAAGTTCTTAGAGATAGAAGGAACGTTGCCGTCTGCACAGCTCCCTTTGACTGCAGAGTACTCTTTGCAGAAGTGAAGAGCACTTGAAGAAGGAAGTTAAGCAGAAGCAAGGGCACGTGGTGGAGAAAGGGAGATGTCACGTACACAGATAAAAGAAAAGATTTCTGAGAGATGCAGCCACCTCAGTGACACATTTGAGGGAAAAATTTTAGCTACAGAAATTAAAAACTTCAGGCAGAAAGAGAGATATTTGATTTTTAGGAAGTGGAATCTTCCAAACCACATAGAGCAAAATGAAAAGCAGCTCTCAGATGAGATGTGCTATTATCATCAAATCACAGACTAACTGAAATAATGAAGTTAGAATCAATTCTGAAATGGTGATGCTAAGTAATATACTTGAGGATTTGAATGAAATCAGTGTGTCCTCCAAAAATTCTGGCCCTGGACTTATCCTCAAGATGAACATGCATGAGGTATAGAATTTCCTTTTTGCGGCACCTGGCTGGCTCAGTTGGTGAAACATGCTACTCGATCTCAGGGTTGTGAGTTTGAGTCCCATGTTGGATGTAGAAATTACTTAAATAGAAAATATTTTTAAAAATTTTTAAAAAGAACTTCTGGGGGGGGGGGTGCCTGGGTGGCACAGTCCTTAAGT
>NW_023247373.1:0-2619 GCF_002007445.2 Ailuropoda melanoleuca | reverse complement strand
TTTTTTTAACTAAAGTACAGTTTGTTTTTGTTTTTTGGGTTTTTTTTGGTGTACAGGTCTACACATGTATAGATTCATGGAATCACCACCACCATCAGGATAAAGAACAGCACCATCGCCCCCCAAAATTCCCTGGTGCTACCTGTTTGTAGTCATGCTCTCCCCACCTCTAGAAACCACTGATATGTTCTCGCTCATGATAGTTTTATCATGTCGAGAATATTTTATAAATGGAATCATATACTATGTAACCTTTTGAGACTACCTTATTGCAGCATGACGCCTTTAAGAGTCACCCAAAGTGTGGCTGTAGCATTAGCTTGCTCCTTTCTTTTTTTTTTAAGATTATATTTATCTGAGAGAGAGAGAGAGAGAGGGAGAGAGAGAGAGAGAGCATGAGAAGGGGGAGGGGCAGAGAAAGAGGGAAGGGGAGAAGAGATTTCTCGCTGAGCAGGGAGCCCGATGCGGGACTTGATCCCAGGACCCTGGGATCATGACCTGAGCCACAGGCAGATGCTTAACCCACTGAGCCACGCAGGCGCCCCTCCTTGTCAACTGCTGGGTAGCAGTTCATTGTGCAAGGATGTACCACAGTTGGTTTATCCATTTACCCACTGAAGATAGTTTTCAGTTTCTGGCAAGTATGAATGGAGCCGTATAAATACTCAAGTACAGATTTTTGTGTGAACGTATGGTAAATACAGTGGAGAGGGGTTTCTGGGTTGTATGGTTAACTTTATAGGAAGCTGCAAATTATTTTCTAGAGTGGCTACATTATTTTGCATCGTCACCAGCAAAATTGCTTTCCACCCTCCCCAGCAACTGGTGTTGACAGTATCGTTTTTATTTCAGCCACTTTAATAGGCATGTAACCGTATCTCATTGTGGTTTTAATTTGCATTTCCCTACCGGTTATGATACTAAACATATTTTCTCATGCTTATTTGCTGATGACCTCTTTTTGGCCAAGTATCTGTTCAAGCCTTTTGCCCATTTTAAAATCAGGTTGTTGCTTTCTTACTGTTCAGTTTAGAGACTTCGTCAGATGTTGCACATGTAAGTCCTCTGTCGCATGTGTGATCTGAAACTGTTCTGTGCCATTGTGTCGTTTGTCTTTTCATTCTCTTTGCAGGTCAAAACCTGATGTGCATTACACAAAATTGCATAATTTTGATGAAGTCTAATTTATCATTTTTTTTCTTTTATTGATCATGCTTTGGGCATCCTGCCTAAGAACACTGTTTATACACAAGTTCAGGAAGATTTTCTCCTGGATATGTTACATTTAGATCTATGGTCCATTTTGACTTCATTTTTCTAGAAGGTGTGAGACTAGGACAAGGCTCGTTTTGTGTGTGTGTTGATATTCAGTTGTTACAACAGTACTTTTGGAAAAGGCTGTCCTTTCTCCATTGACTTGTCTTTTGCATGTTTCTCCAAAATCAATTGGCCATACTCACACGGGTTTATTTCTGGCTTCTCTATTCTGATCCATTGATCAATATGCCTATCCCTTGCCATACCACACTGTCTCAATTACTGTCACTTTAGAATAAGTTTTAAAATTGAGAAATAGGATCTCTATGAATTCATTTTTCTTTTTTCAAAATCATTTTGAATATTCTAGTTTCTTTGCCTCTCCATATACATTTTAGAAGGGGCTTGTCTATAACTATAAAAAAAAATTCTGGGGCGGTTTTGATGAGAATTATGTTAAGTCTGTAGATCAATTTGGGGAGAGCTGACATCTTTCCTGTGTTGAATTCATTAATTCAGGTCTGCTTTCATTGTTTTCAGCATTAAAGTTTTGTAATTTTCAGCATACAGATTTTATAATATTTTGTAGATTTATACCTAATTGTTTCATTTTGAGTAAGCTGTTATAAATAGCTTGTGTGTTAATTTCAGTACATGTTTTATTGCTAGTATGTAGGAATAGGATTGATTTTTATGTTGACCTTGTATTCCACAACCTGCTAAACCCACTTGTTATATCTAGGAGGCTTTTTGTCAAACCCTCAGGATTCTCTATGTAGACAATCATCTCATCTGTGCCAAGAAACTATCTGGATCCCTTTCCAATGTGTATACTCTGTATTTCTAAGTCTTGCCTTATTGCACTGGCAAGGACTTCTCAGTAAGGTGCCAAGTCAGATGCAGAAGGTTTTATGTGTTTCTTTTTGTTTAATTTTTTGGACATTGTATTTTTCAATCTTATATAAGATTTGCGTTTTGAGTAATGATAGAAAAGACTTCCCCACTGAAAATTATTTTATAACTCTCCTTTTGAATGCTTTTTGGAAGCTGCTAGGACACCTACTTTTGTGAAACCTAGATAAGAAGGGAAAAGAGATTTAAAGAGGCATTGTTGTAGCCTATTTCTTTTCATGATGTCTGAGAATTATAGTACAAGAACTCGAGCTATTTTTTTTAAAAGATTTTATTTATCTATTTGACAGAGAGACACAGCCAGCAAGAGAGGGAACACAAGCAGGGGGAGTGAGAGGGGAAGAAGCAGGCTCCCAGTGGGGCAGAGAGCCTGATGCAGGGCTCGATCCCAGGACCCTGGGATCACGCCCTGGGCCGAAGGCAGATGCTTAACAACTGAGCCACCCAGGG
>NW_023247372.1:0-2620 GCF_002007445.2 Ailuropoda melanoleuca | reverse complement strand
TCAGCAATAAAAAGGCAAATAACCCAATTTAAAAATTGGCAAACTAGTTGAATAGACATTTCTCCAAAGATGAATGGCTAATGAGCGTGTGAAAAGATGCTCGACATCTTTAGTCATTAGGGAAATGGAAAACCACAATGAGAGATTACTTCACACTCACCAGGAAAAGGAAAAAGGAAGTAACAGGTGTTGGCAAGGATGCGAAGATATTGGGACCCTCAAACGTTGCAGGTAGGAATGCAAAATGGTGCAGTCAGTGTGGAAAATAGTATAGTGGTTTAGATTGACCATTTGACCCAGCGATTCCACTCCTGGGTACATACCCCAGAGAACTGAAAACAGGTATTCAAACTAAAACTTGTACGTAAATGTTCATAGTTGCTCTGTTCCTGATATCCAAAGGTGGAAATAACTCAAACATCCATCAGTGGATAAATGGATAAATAAAATGTGATCTGTCCATGCCATGGACTATTATTCAGTCATAACAGGGAATGAAGTACAGATATATCCTACAATGTGGATAAATCTTGAAAACATGCCATGTGAAAAAAGCCGGATATAGGGTACCTCACGGCATGTGATTCCTTTTATATCAAATACCTAGAATAGGTGAATCCATAGATATAGACACCAGATTAATGGTGCCCAGGGGCTGGTGGGCAGAGCAAATGGGGAGTGTAGGTTTCCACTTAGAGTGGTGAAAAAGTTCTGGAACTAGATAATGCGATGGTTGCGGTAGACTGAGAATGTACTTAATGCCACTAACCTGCACACTTTGAGGGGACCTGGCTGGCTCAGTCAGTGGAGTGTGCTACATCGATCCTGTGTGGAGTGGGTTGTGAGTTTGAGACCCACACTGGGTAGAGAGATTACTTAAAAATAAAAAAATCTTTAAAAAAATAAATTTCATGTTGTAGTTTACCATACTTTAAAAAAAAAGCAATGAGATAAAAATTGTTAGCTATGCTTTATAAATACCATGATAGTCTTCAACGGAAGGATCTCTAAGGAATTTCTGTGAAGTAAGTTATTCAGTATCATAGAAACTCAAAATACCATGCTTAAAGAGTTTTGGGTTTTTAAAAAATATTTATTTATTTGACGGGGGGAGGGGCAGAAGGATGGAGAGAGAAACCTGAAGCAGACTCCCCACTGAGTGTGGAGCTTGACGTGGGGCTCAATCCCAGGACCCTGAGATCATGACCTGAGCCGAAATCAAGAGGCAGACACTTAACCGACTGAGCCACCCAGGCGCCCCTGAAGGGAGACTCTTAACGGCTGAGCCACCCAGACGCCCCTAATCTCACCTTTAAAAAACCTTTTTAAATGTGACTACTAGAAAATTTAGAAATATGTATGTGGGTCACATTATATTTTTATTGGATCACATTACTAGAGATTGCTTATTCAGGACCCACTAGAGTTGGTTGAAGACCAGAAAAAAAAAAATCAGGGATCCCAGACAGGGTGGGTCTAAATCGTATGCAACGTATATTTGCCCTGACCCTCCTCCCTGATAAATGTCCAGATTTTGTAATTCTTACCAGATTTCTCCACGCCCCTCATTCAAGTTGTGTATATTTCGTAGTCTGTTTTAGACATTCTTCCATTTAAGTTGTTTCTTTCAATATTATAAACAATTCTACAGCGAACATTCTCTAATCAGAATAACTTAGAGCCATGTGTCCAATACAGTAGCCTCCTGTGGACATTTTAATTTAAATTAGTTAAAATTAGATTTGAAGCCTAGTTCTTCAGGCATACCATGCCACACTTGAAGGAGTGAACAGCTGCATGTGACTAGTACCTACTATGTTAGCATAGGACTTTACCATCGTTGCAGAAAGCTCTCCAGGATGGTGTTGGCTTGGAGCTTTAAGAATATGGATTCTGCCGCTTACTAGCTGGTGTGACCTTGCACAGGTTAGTTAACGTCTCTTTGCCTCTGTTTACTCCCATAAAATAGAAATGCCCCATAGTACCTACCTCCCGAAGTAGTTGCAAGAATGTGTGTAAATCTTGACAAGTAACATCTGGCCCATAATAACCTCTAACTGTTAACAATCACTAATCTATTCTTAAAAACTGAAGACTTGAGTCTAACATCAGAGATGGATCGTCATTCTTCAGAACAGAGAAACTCTGAGTGCCGTGGTAGCCTCTTCCTTCGGGGTCCTTTGCTATGTTGAGAAATTTTTCTGATACAGTTCTGATGAAGTTTCCTTCAGATACTGGCCAAGGTGAAGTATGTATCAAGTTCTCCTTCCCTCTCCTGACTTGCTCTCCCCATCTGTTTGGTGTTTCTCCGCTCTGAGCTGCCCCTACTAATTTCACCTTGCGCATCGCTACTCAGTCTGCTGGGTTCAGTCTCAGGGAACCGGCTCTGAACTTCCCCTCCCTCTGATCTGCCCCCTCCCATTACATTGTTTTCTCCCACACTTCCTTCCTGCCAAATTGGCTCTCATAGCTCACCTGCTTTATGTAACTATTCTAAAAACTCACTGAATGGGGCACCTGGGTGGCACAGCGGTTAAGCGTCTGCCTTTGGCTCCGGGCGTGATCCCGGTATTGTGGGATCGGGCCCCACATCAGGCTCCTCCGCTATGAGCCTGCTTCT
>NW_023247371.1:0-2619 GCF_002007445.2 Ailuropoda melanoleuca | reverse complement strand
AACAAGCAAAAAAAAAAAACCAAAAAACAAAAACAAAAAGCGGGAGCCCAACCCTCTGTCACCTGACTGAGTGGGAAAGAGGGTGAAGGGGTCAGTGGGGAAGGGGCTGCAGGACGCCCCACGTAGCTTTTAACCCTAATGTGGCCGAGGCAACCACCTTATTTGTGCTAACAAGAAGTGTTTTGTTCCTTATTACTGTGATTAACATTAGTATCGGTGTTGGTAACAAAGCTGAAATCACATATTTAGGATTTAGATCTGATTTTAAAAAAATTCTGGGGTGGATGTTCCAATTGGAGCAGGAGAAAAGAGAATGAAAACAGCTTGGGGAGGGGAAAGCCAAATCCGGTTCCTCGCTGGCTCCTGGATGTCATGTTCTCTCTTTTTGGGGGTGGCCAAAACCCGACCGGTGTCGGGACACGAGGCGGCCCCCGCACGCCTCGCCTGTGCGTGCTCGGGAGTCGGTGCAGACCGGACTCCGCGCTGGGGCGAGCTGACAGGAGTTTGCGGCAGCGATAGAACATGGAGATGTCATGGGCGCGACAGAGCCTGGCGGGGATACCAGCAGCGTGTGTGTGTGGACCGCAACGTTGTCTGTGCGCGCGTGTGTGTGAGTGAGTGAGGGAGAGAGAGAGAATAGGTGTGTGCTCAGGCGCTGGGTGCCTCTGTCTGGCTGCCGAGGCTGAGATGGGAGCAAGCGGCTGGCGAGGCTGGTGGTGGCTCCAGACCACACTTCTGTAGAACAATCACGAGAGAAAATTGTCGTGGGAGGGGGGAGGAGGAGGAGGAGGCGATTTTTCTTGTGCCCCCCTTCTAACGCTTCTTTTCTCCTTTTCTCTTTCCCCCTCACCCCGTCTTCCCCTCCTCCCGTCCTCCCTCGCCCCGCATGCTCCCGGCTTGCCGCCTGCAGGATGAGTTCCACCCGTTCATCGAGGCGCTGCTGCCTCACGTCCGCGCCTTCTCCTACACCTGGTTCAACCTGCAGGCGCGGAAGCGCAAGTACTTCAAGAAGCACGAGAAGCGGATGTCGAAAGACGAGGAGCGGGCGGTGAAGGACGAGTTGCTGGGCGAGAAGCCCGAGATCAAGCAGAAGTGGGCATCCCGGCTGCTGGCCAAGCTGCGCAAAGACATCCGGCCTGAGTTCCGAGAGGACTTTGTGCTGACCATCACGGGCAAGAAGCCCCCCTGCTGCGTGCTCTCCAACCCCGACCAGAAGGGCAAGATCCGGCGGATTGACTGCCTGCGCCAGGCCGACAAGGTGTGGCGCCTGGACCTGGTCATGGTGATTTTGTTTAAGGGGATCCCCCTGGAAAGTACTGATGGGGAGCGGCTCTACAAGTCGCCCCAGTGCTCGAACCCCGGCCTCTGCGTCCAGCCACATCACATTGGAGTCACAATCAAAGAACTGGATCTTTATCTGGCTTACTTTGTCCACACTCCAGGTAGGTCACTCTCAACCCCCCTCCCCATTTTATTTTACTTGCCCGCATTTGTTTTGTGTATGGTTCCTCTTCTTTCCAAAGGATCCAAGCAATGGGCCTAACTAGCGCGCCTGTCCTGCCCCGGGCTGCAGCCTGCGTGATGTTCCCCTTTCCCCTCTTCTATGTCCCTCCACCTTCTCCATTCTTCCTCCTGCGCTCCCTTGCCATGGTACCTACTGGATTGTCGTGCATCTCCATCTTTGGAGGACTGGCCTTACCCAAAAGACGCTGCAGGTCTTAGGACTGGGGCCAGGCTGCCCCAGAATTATCCACAATAGTGAGAGTTGGTGATGAACACTGCCACACACACAAAAATCACTCGTTGCTCACATTTAAAATGACCCAGAAGAAGTATTCAGAGCCAGGTGCTGGCTTTCCTGCGGCTTCCCCGCAAGTCCGGGGGAAAGCGGGATTTGGCACAAGCGGGGTGGGCAGCAGTTCGGAGGAGAGAGGGGTGTGTAAAACCGCCAGTTAGGAGCCAGAATGAAGAGAAAAGAGGAGCGAGGGCAGCAGCGGGCAGATCCTGGGGCCCAGATGCCCAGGCGGGAGCTGTTGTGGATGGGATTTGGCTGCCGAAGAGTAGGAAAGTCATTTGACTTCATAGAAAGTGAAAAGGCGCAGGAGATTCCTTGCGCTCTCACTTCCGCGGTGTGCGGCTGCAGTGGGGAGACCCCAGGATGGCTGCCCACAGCCCCTACCCCTCTGCTGGGAAGCACTGAGGCTCTCCCCAGCACAGGCATGGCAGGGAGGGGCGTCGTTGTGGCGGTGGTCTGAGTGAAACAAACAATCCAAAAACTCTGCAAATTTTCATTTTCTTTTTGTGTTCCAAGTGGTTCCAGTTCTCCTCTTTGCTTTTCCAGTTTTACCCAGCATTTTGGGTAGGGGTGGTGCAGTTCTCTTCCTCTGTTCTTTCACCGCCCCCCCAACCTTTCCCTTTTTATAATTTCTTTCCGCTTTTGTTTTCTTACAAATTGAAACAGAGATGGCTGGTTAATTTTTAGCCTCCACTCAGCTACGCCCAATTTACTGCCGCCTTTGAAACCTAAACGGGCGGCACTCTGTGATTAAGCAAGGCAGAAGTGTGTTTACATTATGCCCAACCAACTTGTAATGAGAGGGCTACCAAACCTTTTTCTCT
>NW_023247370.1:0-1866 GCF_002007445.2 Ailuropoda melanoleuca | reverse complement strand
TTTTTTTTTTTTTAATGTCATCCACAACACTGGTAAAGAACAGCATGCTAGATTATATTGGATTAGAAAGGATAGGTAAAATGGACCACCAACACGATGATATTTTAAAGTGACACAAATCAGAGAAAGTCTCAGCAAACAAATCTCTTCTTTCCATGACTGTGATATTTGTTAAAGGTAACAACCTATTCCTTTTTCCGATGAAGACTCAGGAATAATACGGCAAATGCCAAGTAAATAGTTCCATTTGAATCGGATTCATCGTTCAGCTGTGGGTACCACGGTACTGTGTCTTGCTTGTATGTCTTTTGTAGCTGTAGACTAGTTGTAGACTAGACCTTCTGAAAATGGTGAGGCTAGTGCTCCCCAGAGCTGATTATACTGGGATGCCAGCCTCACTGACACATGTCCCAGTGAACACCATGCCACACAGCCCCACAATGCTTGCAGCATGTTCAGTCATCTGCTTTGGAGAGACTGAAAATATTACTATTGATTCAGCGTGGTGTTAATGTGGTTGTTAAATTTTAAATCACTGTACAATTACCAATACTTTGGGTAGCAATATAATTCTTCCAGAGTTATCATTTCTCTTAAAGCTTATTTAGTACGTTGTGTAGCATTAAATTCCAGACAGGGGAGTAGGTTTTAATAACACAAACACCTAATAGGACAACTTCTCCGTAAGCTTTCTCATATGGTATTAACAGGAAGAGGCAATTTCTCTCATTGTGCTTCTCTGCAGAGAAGTCGGCTCTGTATCTCCATCAGTTTTTCCATAATGTGCACTTGGCACACTTACTTTAGTATTGCTGGTTTGAGAGCACGGTGTTTTTTATCCTTGTCACCAAATGTGATATTTTGAGCACTCACGACATGCTGCAAGCAGGGGTAAACCGATTCGTATCGAGACGACAAGGCCAAAGTGCACAGGATCATCTACCTCTTTGAAATGAGCCCTTAGGAAATGACTTCATCTTGGGCATATGTCTGGGTCTTCTGTATACTTTTTAAAGGGCTAAATTTAATGTACCAGGTAACACTTCTTCATATTTACTGCTTACAAGCAGAGTGGTCTTGAGGGGTGTGCACCTTCACCAAAGCGGGTAACACCTACATCTTGCCTTTGCCAAAGAGAGACTGATGGCTCCACTGGGTACACATCCCCGATCCAAACTGTTAGTGGAACACATTTCTTATCAGCAGTGGGGCTCTCAAAGGTTTTGTTCAGTGTCCACCAACGACTTTCCAGTCTGGATGAAGGATGTTAGCTAACTTCGGGACTAAGCACAGATGCAATCTGGATATTCATGCTGACCCTACTAGTAGATGTTGGCTGCACACTGAATGTGGCCTGGCTGAAACCTGTTCCTATGTGAGTGTGGCATGTGGTAATTGAGACAGATGGCAGGGTCAGTAATAAGGAACTTGTTTGTTGTTGCTGATTGGAGGCCATTTCTCCTGCCAGCATGACTCCACAGATTTATCCTGGCATTGGTGACCAAGGGGAGACAAACAACGTTGTTCAACAAGCATTCTGAAAGATAGCATATGGCCAGAAATAAATCTCTAGAGAATACCAGGATGTGTTGTGTTGTGCTACACTGTGGCAGTATTGCTCCTAAACAGTAGGGGGCATGATGAGTTCATCCGGTTCGAAGTATAAATAGAAGTAACTGAAAACAGCAGGAAATAGAATCTGGTGAGCTTGTGAGCTGGTGAGCAATTGGGTTGTATGTTGCTTCAACTTGCTTAATAAACTGCATTATTTTCATTCTTTCATATTTTTCTCCCAGGAAATATTCATATAGGTTTGGTTTTAGGGTGACAAAGTGTTGAGAATTTTTGTTGACTATATATATATAT
>NW_023247369.1:0-2617 GCF_002007445.2 Ailuropoda melanoleuca | reverse complement strand
TTAATGCCTGATAAGAATCACAGAGTGACCAGATGAATAGAACAGGTCATGTGGGGAATGTGGGCATAAGAGAGGAAAAAACATTACTTTTCGATAGCATCTATTTTTGGAGGACAAGTTGAAGGAAAGAAATCCATTAAATGCAAAACAAGACCATAAAAAAAAAGTCTTACAGTTTTTACATTGAGAAAGCTAGAGAGAAACAAAGCTTATTCCACAGTATGGGAATAATTTTCCATTTTATACCCATCCCTCTCACTCCTGTCTGCTGGAATCAGGGCTTGGTGTAAATCATCATGTCTCAAAGGGAAAAGTGTGTAAGAGCAGCTAGTGTAGGCCGTGTATGTGTGTATTATCTTAGAGTGTAGGGTTTACCTGATTCACTGTCCAGACGCTGGTGGGGTGATTTTAGAGGGGGACAAGATTCTGTGGGTTTTTTCGCTTGTTATTTTGAGATTATTGTGGGTTCTCATGCAGTTGGAGAGATCCCATACACCTTTCCCCTAGTTTCCCCCAATGATAAAGTCTCGTGTGAAGATAGTGCAGTATTACAACCAGGAAATTGACAATGTTATAGTCCATGACCGTATTCAGATTGTGTCAGTTTTACCAGCACTCCTGTGCCTGTATTGAATTCTGTGCAATTTTATTCACGTGACCATCACCGAAGTTAAGGTACCGAAAGCTCCATTACCCTCAAGGAGCCCTAGTACGACCCTTTTCTGTCCATACCCTCCTTCCTATCTCCCTAATCCCTGACAGCCATAAGTCTGTTCTCCAGCTCTATAACTGTGTCATTCAAGAAATGGAGCCATGCAGTGCATAACCTTTTAATTGGCTTTTTTCACTCAGTGTAATTTGCAAAGTTTTAATTTTAATGAGGTCCAATTTACTGATTTTTTTCCTTGGATGGATCATGTTATTGTTGTCAGTCCTAAAAGGTCTTCACCTAGTCCTAAGTCTCAAAGACTTTCTCCCAGGTGTTATAGGAGTTTTATAACTTTATAGTTTTATATGTTACTCTGAAGTCCAGGACCCGTTTTGTGTTAATATTTGTATAAGGTGTAAGGTTTTGGTTACAGTTCATTCCTTTGCCTACGGATGTCCAGTTCCTCCAGCCCTATTTGCTGAAAAGGCTACCCTTCCTCCATTTAACTGCCTTGGTGCCTGAGAAATCAGTTGGGCTTATTTGTGTGGGTCTGGAACTCCATCTCTCATGACATCCCAAAGGGGCATGATTTGTTTCATGGTGAATCCGAACCCAACAATCTAGGTTAGAAAGGGGGTCAGTTGAATTTACATGTTTTAAGAGAAACTTGTTTCCCAAGGATTTCTTAAATTCTCTGATTTTCTACAGGTTGGAACAATAGGTATAAGAGGCTGGATTAATATTTTCCTTCCTTGTGTCTGTGCACAAGTCTACATTATTTGCCCTAAAATGACACATAGAGAATTTCTAGTACATACAGGTTGTCTCAGGTTTCCTAGATGCAGAGCCTAGACAAGGGTTTGTGTATCAGTGATTAGTGAGGGAGGGCTCTGAGGAGTAGGAGAGTGAGAAGAGGAGAGGCAGGATGTAGTCCCAGCTAGAGTGGGGCTTCATCCTCCTCCCCTGAAAGGTTCTGAGCACAAACCACACCACAGGGTTGCTCCCAGCCTGAGGCAGTGGTGCCAGCCTTTTGAACTGTGTATCCGTCAGTCACTGGCTACAGGCTGGCCCAGGTGGGGACATGAATGCAGATGGTATAACCTGGCATGCTAAGAGATTTCCATGAGGCCACAGGCACCAACAACATCCACAACTAGAGTCTTCATGACCAGAAAACCAGAGAACTGCTTTTAAAAAATACATGGGACTATTAACTTTCCAACTTAACTGGTTGCTTCTTTAAGCCTTCTGCTACCCTTAGACTGCCTTCTAGCAGCCGTGTCTGTTGTGTTCAAGGGTTGTTCAGTTACGCAAAAGCCCAAGATGAATGCAAAAGGGGCTCCTGTCACCCTATGACTGGCGATCTCCTGGTGGGTCGCAGCGCACAGCTCACAGCTTCTTCTACCTGCGGGCTGGACGGAGCCCAGAAATACTGCATCCTCAGCTACCTCGAGGTGGGTTGGTTCCTTGTTCATTTGTTGGGACATTCTTGAGTCGATGACATAGATTTTTCCAAGTGCATTGGGGACCAGCCAGGCAACACGAAAGGACACATCACCCTTTCCGGAACATCAGAGCCACAGGTGATAGGATTCCAAGTCCAGGAGCCCTTGACTGATCAGAAAATAGGGAAGATCCTGTTTCATCTCTTCTTTTTACCTTTAGAAATAGACAGAAACAGCTCCTTGGTTCAGCCTTTGAAGGGAATTACTATACAATGTACTGTTCTACTTAGCTGACTCCAGAGAGTAAATTCAATTGACCCATCAGTGAAGATCGAAGATCCCTCAGGGTCTCAAGGCTATTACCCTGAATGTGAGCTCTCATTGTCCTGCCTTG
This sequence comes from Ailuropoda melanoleuca, assembly GCF_002007445.2. Classification (NCBI taxonomy): domain Eukaryota; kingdom Metazoa; phylum Chordata; class Mammalia; order Carnivora; family Ursidae; genus Ailuropoda; species Ailuropoda melanoleuca. The sequence continues at coordinate 129 of NW_023247369.1, read as the reverse complement.
AGGGGAGCGGGGGAGGTGTAGAACGCTGAATTTGATGGCATGCCAGCCTCACAATGCCACTTGGAAATTGTCTTGTCTAAAGGCCATAAAATCCCAATATGAACATATTTCCATGCCCTTTTTTCCCCC
>NW_023247368.1:643-1116 GCF_002007445.2 Ailuropoda melanoleuca | reverse complement strand
ACAACACCATACAGGGACCGTCTTAGCACTATCATCACCCTTCGTGAATAGGGAAACATGAGGGAAATTGGACATGGAAGCCTGACGAGAGTGCCCCATAGTGGTCTCTGAGACCCCACACAGTGCAGGAAAATATAACAATCATCATCTCTCATGAGTAAGGGAGCATGAATGAAAAGGTTCAGGATTTCGAGGACTCAGCGCCCTTCTCATTGGTAATAAAGCAGAGCGTCCAGGAAAACACCTCCAGCGAACAGCAGCCTTTTCACTGGGGACCCCGATTCCACATTGGGTGTAGGGGCCTGGGGATGATCCAGCCCTTAGAACCAAGAAACAAAGTGTGAGGGGAAAGCCCTTGAAGTCACGACGGCCTTATGGAAGGTGGAACAGGAATCAAGGTGCTTTGGTACCGTGAGTGAAACACGATGAACACAGCACTTTTGAGAAAGACAATTTGGCCAAAACCTGCTTCA
>NW_023247368.1:0-170 GCF_002007445.2 Ailuropoda melanoleuca | reverse complement strand
CAGGAATCAAGGTGCTTTGGTACCGTGAGTGAAACACGACGAACACAGCACTTTTGAGAAAGACAATTCGGTAAAACCCGCTTCCAACGAAATGCTTCACCCTGGGGAAATCCTGTCAAAACTGCTGGCGGCAATGGAGCGAAAAGGCCCAAAACACGTCCGTCAGAAAC
>NW_023247367.1:0-1999 GCF_002007445.2 Ailuropoda melanoleuca | reverse complement strand
CTTTTATGAGATTGAGAAATGTACCCTCCATTCCTACACTCTGAAGGGTTTTAATCAGGAAAGGATGCTGTGTTTTGTCAGNGGATGCTGTATTTTGTCAAATGCTTTTTCTGCATCAATTGAGAGGATCATATGGTTCTTGAGTCTTTTCTTGTTGATATGATGTATCACATTGATTGATTTGCGAGTGTTGAACCATGCTTGCATCCCAGGTATGAATCCCACTTGGTCATGATGGATAATCCTTTTAATGTACTGTTGGATTCTATTAGCAAGGATCTTGTTGAGGATTTTGGCATCCATATTCATTAGAGAAATCGGTCTGTAATTCTCCTTTTTGAGGGGGTCTTTGCCTGGTTTGGGGATCAAGGTAATATTAGCCTCATAGAATGAGTTTGGTAGCTTTCCTTCTGTTTCTATTTTTTGAAATAGCTTTAGGAGAATAGGTATTATTTCTTATTTGAATGTTTGGTAGAATTCCCCAGGAAAACCGTCCGGGCCTGGAGTTTTATTGTTTGGAAGGTTCTTTATCACTGATTCAATTTCTTCATNTGAGTCTTTTCTTGTTGATATGATGTATCACATTGATTGATTTGCGAGTGTTGAACCATGCTTGCATCCCAGGTATGAATCCCACTTGGTCATGATGGATAATCCTTTTAATGTACTGTTGGATTCTATTAGCAAGGATCTTGTTGAGGATTTTGGCATCCATATTCATTAGAGAAATCGGTCTGTAATTCTCCTTTTTGAGGGGGTCTTTGCCTGGTTTGGGGATCAAGGTAATATTAGCCTCATAGAATGAGTTTGGTAGCTTTCCTTCTGTTTCTATTTTTTGAAATAGCTTTAGGAGAATAGGTATTATTTCTTCTTTGAATGTTTGGTAGAATTCCCCAGGAAAACCGTCTGGGCCTGGAGTTTTATTATTTGGAAGGTTGTTTATCACTGACTCAATTTCTTCATAGTTAATTGGCCTATTTAAGAAATCTATTTCTTCCTGTTTCAGTCTTGGTAGTTTATAGGTTTCCAGGAAGGCCTCCATCTCTTCCAGATTGCTTAGTTTTTTGGCATATAGCTGTTGATAAAAATTTCTAATAATCCTTCCAATTTCAATATTGATGGTCGTGACCTCTCCCTTTTCAGTCATAATTTTTAATAATTTCAGTCCTTTCATTTGTTTTTGGACAAGTTTTGCCAGTGGTCTATCANAGTCTTGCCAGTGGTCTGCCAATTTTATGGATTCTCTCAAAGAACCAGCTTCTAGTCCTGTTGATTTGCTCTACTGCACTTCTGTTTTCTAATTCATTGATTTCTGCTCTAATTTTGGTCAACTGCTTCCTCGTCAGTGGGTTAGGCCTGTCCCTCTGTTGCTGTTCCAGTTTCTTGAGGTGAGAATATAGAAACTGCATTTTAGATTTTTCTATTCTTTTGAGTGAGGCTTGGATGGCTATGTATTTCCCTCTTAGGACTGCCCTTAGTATCCCATAGGTTTTGGACCATTGTGTTTATTCATTCTCGTTGGTCTCCATAAATTGTTTAATTTGTTTTTTGATTTCCTGGTTTATCGAGTCATTCTTGAGCAGGATGGTTCTTAGCCTCCAAGTGTTTGAGTTTCTTCCAGGTTTTTCCTTGTGGTTGAGTTCCAATTTCAGAGCGTTGTGGTCTGAGAATATGCAGGGGATAATTTCAATCTTTTGGTATTGGCTGAGACCTGTTTTGTGTCNGTTGAGACCTGTTTTGTGTCCCAGGACATGATCTATTCTTGAGAATGTTCCATGGGCATTAGAATAGAATGAGTATTCTTTGGTTCTTGGGTGTAGTGTTCTGTATACATCAATGAGGTCCAACTCCTCGAGTATGGCATTCAAAGCCTTTGATTCTTTGCTTAGTTTTTGCCAGGGTGTTCTGACTATTTCTGATAATGGGGTGTTGAGGTCCCCTACTATTAGTGTATTTTTATCTATATGTCTCTTTATTTTGGTAAAGAGTTGGCTTGTGT
>NW_023247366.1:0-2616 GCF_002007445.2 Ailuropoda melanoleuca | reverse complement strand
GGGGGGGGAGTGTGGGAGGGTAGGTGAAAGGGAGGAAGGGAAGAAAGGAGAGGGGAGGGAGGGAGAATTAAGAAGGAAAGAAAGAGAAGAAGAGAGAAAAAATATGTTGGCATCTATAAAAATAATTGGGCCAAAATATTTTAACCTCTAAAATTTAACACAGAACTGCTCTCATATTACCCAAACAAAGAAAACAAACAGGAGAGTTTCTTCTTAATCAATATATTGTGGATGGAAAAGTTGCGATTGTTAAATGCTGATTATTGCCTATTATAATAAAAGTGTTTCCACTTTTTGTATTTAATTTGTATTCATCTATATACAAGCAGTGGATGAATCTGACATATTCATCTTCCTCACAATGTCAGTCTACATTAAATACAATTTACAATTATCCAAGTAGATAACACATACTCTTGAAACGGCAAGTTAAGAAAGTCAACCCATACATTATGATTCTAAGCTTAATATTCTATTCAGTTAATTTCTTTGCCTTTGTTGTACCTGTTGTATATAGTTTATGTTATTAGAGTTTTAATATTTCGTAATAAAACCCCCACATTATTATACTTCTATCTCAAAAAATGTTTTGCATATGCCTTTTTATCTTCCAAATAAATTGAGAATTACACATTCTGAAAGAGTTTCTACTCTTTTAATTTAAAACAAATTATATTTTGCAACATTATGATTTCTATAATAAGAATGATTCATTTTTCTAATTATTAGTACAGCTGACCCTTGCACAACACAGGTTTAAACTGTGCCAGTCCAGTTATACACAGACTTTTTAAAAGAGTTGACAGCAAGAGCCACAAGGCAATTATTTACAACTGACCACCCTAGGCTCCACGGACAGAATGGAAGTCTGCTAGTGCACAGGTCTGCACCTGTTGCCCTCCGAGTACCTGAGGAGCACTCCCACACACCCCCCACCCCCCGTTGTCAGCATCTCTGGGCTCCAGACCTGGAAAGGTTGCTGGTCAGCCAGTGTGTCAATGAAGTGGTTGGGTGTGGACCCCTTATATGGTGGCGCCACAGCCCCTGACCTCCTGGAGGCTAGAGCCAAGTGCGATCACAACTGCCAGTGGCCACGGGTAACTGGTACACCTCTAGGCAGATGGGGCAGCTCTAGTGAGCCACCAGGTCCTTTGCCACCCCTGGGCCCACCCAAGGCCAGCAGGTTACAGAATCATCTGGAGCAATGTCCAACCAAACCCACCTATACCTGGATTTTTAAAGAATAAATACACATACAGTACTATAAATGTATTTTATCTTCCTTATGACTTTCTTAATAACATTTTCTTTTCTTAGCTTACTTTAAGAATACAGCATATAATATAGATAATATACAAAATGCGTGTTAATTGACTGTTTATGTTATTGGTAAAGCTTCCAGTCAACAGTAGGTTATCAATAGCTAAGTTTTGGGAGAGTCAAAGTTATATGTGGATTTTCCACTATGTGGGAGTGGGCGCTTTAACTCCTGTGTCATTCAAGGGGCAACTCTATTTCTTTAATTTTCAAAGAATTGTTTTATAATTTTTCAAACCAAGAATAAAATGCAGAGATATTAAGAACTTAGAAATTGTAATCAGACCAATATGGGTTCAAATATTAATTCTACAATTTAAATAATTCATGACTGAAAAGTTACTTAAATACATGTATATATATACTTGTGTACTATTACATACTCCTGTATTTAATACTGAAACACTTTAAATTTTGAATAGTTTTCTTTAAACTTAAATACGTGTTTACTCTGATGTAATTCCTACGTAGTAAAGATTTATTTTTATATGAATTCAGAAATGAGTAATCTGATTTAGGAAAACTAGATCATTTCTCTGATCTGATTAGGAACAGGATCTACTATTATTGGGATCTAGTAATGCAATAACAGAGTCCAGGCAACAGATACAATTAAAGAAAAGAAAGGACAAGTGGGTTTCAAGTTAATAATCAGAGATGTCTGGTGCAGTCCACTACACCACTCACATTTCCTTGTACCTTCATTATTACCATTTCCAATATTATAGGAGGGGGTGTATCAAGCATGAACAAGATGCTATTATTTCTTCTTGAGGGAAAGTATAATACTCCACAGAGTCCAGTTCAAGGTGGTATCTTTAAGAAACAAGCAACACACCTGTTACTGCAATTGTTCTCATAGCTAAAAATAAGTTTCATCATCTCCCTTCCCCATAACTTATTCTAGATTTCTCTTACCCCTGGGCCACATTTTGGTCAATCAGCTATGCTTATATGGTAAGAGGACTGCTACGGTCAGAATGTTTGTGTCCCCCCAAATTCGTAAGTTGAAACCTAAGGGCTGATGAGAGGGGATTTGGAGTGGGTGTCTTTAGGAGGCGATTAAGTCATGAAGACTGAGTCTTCATGAATGGAATTGTGTCCCTATAAAAAAGGTACTCTAGAGAGCTCCCTTGATTCTTCTACCATGTGAAATCGCAGTGAATAGGCATTGTCTATGAGTCAGAAGGTAGGATCTCACTAGAAACCAAATTAGCGGTTGCCTTGATCTTGGACTTCCCAGCTTTCAGAACTGTGAGAAATAAATTTCTGTTGTTTATAAGCCACCCAGTCTGTGAT
>NW_023247365.1:0-2615 GCF_002007445.2 Ailuropoda melanoleuca | reverse complement strand
GATCCCATAACGCCGGGATCACGCCCTGAGCCGAAGGCAGACGCTTAACCACTGTACCACCCAGGCGCCCCGGATTCTTTATTTTTCAATGATGCTTGCAAAGATGATAAATCAAGCAAAGATGATAAGGACGTCAAGGTTTAGACATGTTAAGGATATAGGTAACTCCTAAAAGAATTAAAAAGCAATATAACTAATTACATTTCCAAAAAGGTGGAAATTATACACAATGCAAATGCTGATGAAAATTAAGTAACACTAAGCATTAATAAAGAAACATTTCTTTTCTGGGTATTTAAGAACTCTGTTAAACACAGTGGAAGAGAGGATTATAGCCAAAATGACCTTGGAAATTATAATAGGTAAACAATTATATACCAAAACTTACAAGTAGTTAAAGGATGAACAAATTTATAGCTTTAAATACAAGTGTTATGAACAAAAAAGGCTGAAAATAAATTATTATTTAAATAGTGAAGTGTAAAGACAAACAGTAAGACAAAAGGAAATTAGAATGTTAATAAAGATAAATGTAGAAATTAATGTGTTATAAATGGAAAAGCAGTAGAAAGAATACATTACTTCAAGAGATGGCTCTTTACGGTGGGAGAGATAGACTGTGGCTAACATAATTAAGAGAAAAGAGCACAAGCATAAGTATAAAAAATTTTAAAAAAGAGAAACATTAGGGCAAATAAATATAACTAATGCCTCAATGGAATAATGGATGGCTTATTATGGGAAAACACTAATTACCAAACTTGATAATTAATTCCCGGAAGATTGTGGTAGGATATCTACAATGGTCTCCAAAGATATCCTACTCTAATACTTGGAATCAGTGACTATGATGAATTATCACTGTCACGACTGTGTTGTTATATGGCATAGCAACCCTAAACTAGGAGATTATGTAGGTGGACTTGATCTAATCACCTGAGCCCTTAAAACAGAGAACTTCCTCCAGCTGGTGGTGGAAGAGAAAGTCAGGAAGATTTGAAGCCTGGGAAGGACTCAGTGCACTGTTGCTGGATCGGAGACGGAGGGGCCACATGACAAGGAATGCAGATGGCCTCCAGGAACAGAGTGGACTTCCACTGACAGCCAGTGAGGAAATGTGGGCAGCAGTCCTACAAACACGAGGGGCTGAATTCCTCTGACGACCCGAATGTTCTTGGAAGCAGATTCTTCCCTACAGTTTCCAGTTAAGAGCCTGGGCCGGGTGACACCTCAATGGCAGCTTTGTGCAGCCCTAGCCGAAGACCGGAGAGAGCCTGCATGGCCGTTTGGCCAACAGAACTATGAGATAGTGAATGGGTGTGGTTTTAAGCTGCTACATTTGTGCCCATTTGTTACAGCAGCAATAAGGAACACATACAAAGATACAGAACATCAAAGTAATCAGACTTCCATAAAAGAAACAGGATTGTCAGCAAGTTTCAGAGACAAATTCTGTCAAAACTTCAAAGTACACATAATCTAAATTACTTATTGAAGCCAGAATAACATAGAAAATAGAACTTGACCCATACAGCATAACAACAAAGACTTAAGGCAACCTCAGGTATGAATACTGATGCAGTAAATTTAAAATGAAATATTAGCAATAGATTACAAAAACCTAAATCTACTACTATCAAATGTTTTCCCCCCAGGAATGCATGGATGATTTGACATTAGGCAATCTGTTAATTTAATTCAAGATATTCACTGATCAAAGAAGAATGATTAAATGACCTTCATGGGTGGTAAAATATATATGTTAAGAAAATTCACACTGTCTTGCCAAGATCAAAAAATCTTAATGAACTAGAAAACCATAGCAGGTCTTCCTGTAATATGAGGCCAAAAGCTAGTATCCAGCTAGTGGGGACACTAGAAACTTTTCCAGTAAAGCCAAAATAAAGGTGATTTTAAGAAATCATATAAATAATAAATATGTAATGAAAAAATAAATAAGTAAATAAATAAATATTAAAAATCATTTGAGTTTTGAACATAAAATAAAATATGAGACTGACATGCTAAGGAACAGACCTTTCTTTGCAACACTTTGGAGGGGGTTTGAAGGGCAGGGTAGGTCATACTTCCCAACTTGGGCGTCATTCCAAAAACAAAATAATAATATAATAACCACCTTTTATTACTGAGCACTGACTATGAGCCTGTTTCTGTGCTCAACACCTTATTTTCATCCTCCCAGAGACTTTGTAAGTAGTCCATGCTGTTCCCTTTTTGCCAGTCAGGGAATTGAGGCACCAGGAGAGGCTAGGGGACACGCCCGAGGCCATCTAGCTAGCGCTTGACACAGACGGGATTTTAAAGATTTTGTTTACTGTATTTGAGAGAGAGAGACAGAGCACTTGAGCAGGCGGAGGGGCAAAGGGAGGGAAGGAGAGAGAGAGAGAACCTTAAGCAGGCTCCACACCCAGCATGGAGTCTGACTTGGGGCCTTGATGCCAGGACCCTGAGATCATGATCTGAGCCGAAATCAAGAGTTGGAGAAGGGGGAATGAAACATGAGAGACTATGGACTATGAGAAGCAAACTGAAGACCTCAGAGGGGAGGGGGTGGGGGAATGGGATAGACTGGTGATGGGTAGTAAGGAGGGCAC
>NW_023247364.1:0-2615 GCF_002007445.2 Ailuropoda melanoleuca | reverse complement strand
TTTTTTTTGTAATCTTTAAATTAATACCATCAACAGAAGTTTCACATTTTATTCTGTACTCATTAACCATAGATCAGTATTTTCTTTCATGTTGATCCTTTTTATTCGTACAATTTTGGTGATGTCTTCAGCATTTTGCATAGGAAGACACACATCATCCTCATTAGAAAGCAGGAGAAATCCCCCATATGCTAAGGAATTGCAAGTGGGAACAAAGAATTGAACAGTGACTCTTAACGTGGCTATTTATGAAACAATAAATTGCCCTTTTGTATGTTTGCAAAACATATGTTATAATTAAAATATGAATCAGAGTAAATATAAGAGTACCACTGTTGGTTATCTTTCCAAACACAATATAACGTTTTGATTTAAAAATAGGAATTTGACATTTGCCCCAGGAACATCATTAAATGTGTTATCCTTCTCTCCCACATTTGGCTTACCCTTCATTCTATTGGTATATTTCTTAAAGAAATTTCTAGATTTCTGTTATTCGCTTAATAGTATTAAATGACATGCAGGGTCTGCATACTTTACTCAGTCACCATATATTTTCCTATGCATGTTAAGCCAGAACAATCTATTACAACTGATAGTAACGGGGAGCTGTAGGATTACAGGGGATAAGGAAACAAAGTGATGGTAGCCATGACAACTGGGACAGTCAGCACGAAAATGGATAATGAACAACCAGTTTTCACATGATAAGGTTGGGGCAAGGAGTGTTCCAAAGTAGAAGTTTCTAAGCAAGTGGAAAAGACTTAACAGGAGCCGCATTGCTACAGTGTAACAGTGGAACATAATAAATGACCACACATACCGTAGGAGTATGTGCACTGCTTACTCACATGCTTTCCTTACATTTTCTTTAATTTGAGCTCTGAACATCCCATCTGCAGCAGAATTCTATGAGGTTCTAATGGGTGGGATTACAAAGGAGACTTTGTTGACTCAGGTAGGTAGATTTCAAATCTAACTTTTAGTAAATCTGTTTTAGGAAATGCAGTGTCCTGAGAATTCAAAAACAGCCAGAGTGATATGCCAGTGTGAGGCTATCATGCATAATCTTTGAGTGACAGGTATTCCTTTCCTGTTACCAAACCTGCTCAGATTTTTATAATCAGAAGTCCACATGCTCTAAAAAAGTCTACCTGACTTGTCTGACGAGTGACTTCCCCAAAACAAAGTTTGTCTCTGCTGTCAAAATCCCTCACCCAATGATAATCACTCCTACCAAAACTCCATCAATTTCAACTATTATTTCCTCCCAGGTACAACTTTCTAAGAACCCAAAACTCACTCCACGTCCAAGTTGATTGAGATGACACATTATCTCTGTACCACAACAGCTCTACTTAACAGGGACTGTAGACAATTATATTATTATAAAACATCACCCAGTGTCTGCACTGTCAAACATTATTTATCCCCAGGTGATTGGAAATGAATGAGATTTACCAAATGGTACCGAAATAACATTTTTCATGTTCAACTAAACTTGTGCTCGTATAAAACAAAAAACAAATCATGACTCTTAGATCTTTTTTCTCCACTTTTTGCAAGGAAAAACATATCTGTCCCTTCCAATTGGCTCCCCAAAATGGTACCCAACTGTCCTTTATTCTTGTTCAGCAATCCCTTCAAGATTTTTCTGGCTTCTTTCAGTCAAGGGTCCAAGAAATATGAATACTGATACAAATTTGTCAATCCACAGGGCCTTCTCCTGTGTAATACTGCCAGTCTGGACCAACATAGAAATAGCCATTTAGAAGATAACTCAGAGAAAAAAGAAAAAAAGAAAAGAAGCTTCCATCAGATATGACTTATTGCCTTTTCCCACCTGATCCCATTTATATGCCTCATGCCGGTATTGATGGACGCGTGGGGGAGAATGGCTGTAGGCTTCGCATTAGTCACTGTAATCACCAGCCTCAATAATTGACAGGAAAGAGGCTCAGCTCTGGCAATAGGGAGCCAATGAAAACTGTTTTCACGCAGCAGTTAACCATTTATTCAAATACTCAGCCTGATGCATTTTCAAAGATTGAAAAATTCCTTCTCTGCCAGAAATGGAGGTGGAGAGGGGTAAAAGTGATACTTAAATGAAAAGGCTTGGAATTGCCCACAGTAACTATCAGAATCCACCCCCCCTCCCATAACAAGAGAAAAGGGAGAGAAAGAGAAAGAAAGAAAACAAAAGTTGACATGTACAGTATGTAGAAGAAAGGTTGACAAATGATGAAGTGTTTTAAGGACTGTGAGTACAGTTTCCCAATTGTTTATAGTCACGCGAAGTATGTACCGGCATGTTAACATGCTAAGCATGTGCGCTTACCCTAGGCGCCTGAGTAACAGGGCATGTGTAACTTCCCTAACGCACATGCGAGCTTCCTGCCCCCTCGGCACACTAAGGAGAAGCTTTCCACACTAACCCCCAAGGGGAGACACTGCTTTGGGAAATATCCCTGGTGTTCTCAACTTGTTGCAAATAAAAACCCTCCCTTTTCTTTGGCTTGGTGGTGGCTTTTGGCTGGATACCCACCAAGGGGCATACCTGGTTTTGGGTAACAGGTGGGCAGTGCAGAATTTACTTGAAGAGTCCAATACGGCCA
>NW_023247363.1:0-2615 GCF_002007445.2 Ailuropoda melanoleuca | reverse complement strand
CTGTCTCTCTCTGTCAAATAAATAAATAAAATCTTTAAAAAAAAAATAGCTCATTCCTAACTAAAATAATAAAAAAAATAAAGATTTACAAAAATTTATAAAACTAAAACCTACTGAAAATGATAAGGAGAAACCCAAACTAGTGATAACCTACAATTTGGAAACAATCACAATTAATCCATTGTTTTGTTAACACCGGGATCACGCCCTGAGCCGAAGGCAGATGCTTAACCGCTGTGCCACCCAGGCACCCCTGTTTTGTTAATCATTGACAACAAAATGTTTCCCTTTTAAAAAGTATTATAAAATTTTTTTCAAACAAGGTCACACTTAGCTCATTTTATATAGATCCTTAGAAAAATGTTTATAGTAATAGCAAGTCCTATATACTCCCCACACCCAAGGAAAAGGAAATAAGATGTGGAAATACTGATTTGCTTTTTTATGCTCCCCACATCAAACATTTTTTTTTTCTGGTGCTTCATCCCTTCTCATTAGGATGAAATGCATTTAGAAGTTCATTCAGCAAGGTTCTGTTAATAGTAAATTCTGCCAGGCATTGAAAATGTCTTTATGTCACACTTAAATGATAATTTAGCTAGGTAGAGAATTCTAGTTGTCAGTTAATTCACCTCAGCACTCTGATGATATTAGCCCACAGTCAGCCTACCATTGCTCTTTTATAAGTCATCTTTTATCTTTGGTTGCTGAGGATCTTCTTTTTTCTTCTGGTTTTGAGCAATTTTACTATGCTATGTCTAGGTGTGGATTTCTTTTAATTTATCCTATTTCAGGCTCCTCATATCTCCTGAGTCTGAAGATGACTATTTCATTATTTCTGAAAAATTATCAACCATTATCTCTTTGATAGCCTCTTCTCTATTCTCTTCTTTAGGAAATCTTATCAGATGCATTTTGAATTATCTCTCTCCTTCATATTTTTACAAATTTTCATTCCTCCTGTGTTATATTCTGGATAATTCCCTCATTTTTATGATCCAGTTAACTTTTTCTCTCTTCATCTGTGTCTAACTTAATGTTTAATTCTCCATGAATTTTTAATTCTGATAAGCATTTTTCTTCATGCAACTGTGTGTAAAATACCTCCAGTACACAGATTTGAGTCATTATTCATTTTAACATTTATTTCAGAGTCTCTATCTGATAAATCTATTACTTCAAGTTCTTGCATGTACAATCCTAGTGTTCCTTTTGTCTCCTGACTCTTTCTCTTAGTATACTGTTTCCTTGTATGATTTGTAATTCTAGATCTCAAGTTCAGGGCTTAATCTGAGGAAATCCTTCATAGTCTGAGCTGGGAGTGCCTCTCTCCAATGTTTATGTTTGTGTTTGCCAAGTGCTTCAAGAGCCATTTTATGTGCTATTTCTTGGCTTGGAGGATCCCAGACCATTCTGCCAACATAATGTCAAATCCATGGAGGATTTGTGTGGGCCTATGTGCTTATAACTTCTCTGGGAAGACTTTCTTCCCCCCCTCTACCTACAGTCTAGGATCAGGCAAAAAAATCTTCCTTGTTAACTCCTTTTATGAGTAGATGAGTTTTTTTCTCAATTAGTTATCCATAAACACAAGTATCTGGTGTATGTGATGATTATTCTTCCTATAAACTGTAATCCTGGTTTTTATTTACTAGTTTGTTGCATTTTTTCCCCAACACCAGTTGGTTCTCTAGAATCTTATGTGTCAAGAATAAAATTTCTGAGATCACAAAGCTAAGTACCAGCTGATCCAAATATAGTGATTATTCCAAGGGAATTCCACCTAGTCATATAAGGCCTGTATTGGTGATAACCCTCTGTTTTAATTATGAATGCTCTTTTAACTACAACAGTATCAGACTCACTTAGAACCAATATCAATTATTTATATCTTTGCCTAAGAATTTATATATAGACAGTCAAATCATATGAGACTGGGTACCAAGCAGATATGGATCAGAGATGGGAAATATATCATACTTCTGATGTCATTTGTATGCTGTACTCATGGCAACAATTAGTGTCATGGAATTCCTTCCATTGAGCTACAGTACAGCCACAGAATCTCTCTCAACTCTGCCCAGTGTGGTTGCTTTTAACTGAACGGGGTTGGCATTTACAAAGAAACCTATTTCCTGTTCTTCCTCTTCTTATGTCTGTGCATTCAAGACAATAAGAACAGGAAACAGATATATACTTGAAAATTTGCTTTTCAGACAAAATATTCTTGCCTAGTAAGTGATCAAGATATGCTTGAAGTATTTACATCCCATGTTTACAACCTGGAGAATAACTTGGGGATATCAAAGTGAGGAACAATGTTAAAAGAACTAGGTGTTCAGAAAAAGCTGAACATTCTCTCTGAAAAGGTATCACATCTAGCCTAGAACGTAGGACTTACCAATAACATTATGAACGAAGATTAATAAAGTGTTTATGCTGTGCTAGGCATTATTTTAAGTATTTCACATGTACTAACCCATTTAATCCTTACAACAAGCTTGTTTCTTAGGCTAATTTTATTGATAGCCTCATGCAGCTGTTTTTCAAACTCTAAAAGCAGTTTGAAGGGAGGTAAACGTAAAGAAATGAGATGAAAACAACATTTTTTTTTT
>NW_023247362.1:0-2613 GCF_002007445.2 Ailuropoda melanoleuca | reverse complement strand
TGAGTGGTATACTGAAGACTATTACAGTCTCACTTTCCCTCAGACCAGGCTTTGCTGCCAAATGGATTATAAAATATTTTTCAGTTTTCAGAGCTTTCTGGATTTTGGACTTACAGGTAAGGGATTGGGACCTGTCAGTGTAAAGCACAAAGCAGGTGCCATGGTGTCTGGCATGCAGTAGCCACATGGTACACGTAGTTTCCTTCCCTCGGGCCAGTCTCTGAAACCACCAAGCCTCTCAGCTTTCCCTTCTCCCCTACTGCCCCCTCCCACCCCAGGACTGAGATAAGCCCCATCTCTTCTCTTGCTCCCAGGCGGAAGCACCTACAGATTCTGGCTTACCAATCTGTGTGGGCATCATCGATCACCAATAGGATCCTGGGCCTTTGAACAATGGGAACGGAGGGACCTGGAGGCTCCATCAGCCCTGAGGGGGCTTGTGAGGTCTGCTTCATGGCACTGGAGAAGGAGCTAAAGAGGCTGGATCCTGGAGAGGAGAAGGAGGCTGCCAGGGGCTGGGGGTGCCTCCTCTCCATGGCTGGGGAAGCAGGGGAGCTGGTGGAGCTGTCTGGGCGCTGCAGGTCTGTCATGTAGCCATTAGGCAGGTTGGCCACGAAACTGCTGTCGGAGAGGCGTCGCCGGAGGAAATTCATGGCTATGGATGGAAGAGATGGCTTGTTCCTACTCAGACTTGTCTAGGTGAGGCCCAGAACACAGGCTGCCAGGGAGAGGAGGTAGTGGGGTCTTGATCCAGAAGAGCCAGGGGAATCCTGCACAAGTCGGCTTCAGCTGTCTTTGCTAACCTGGTGGAAACAAGCCAACACACACATTAGTGGAAATGACCTCCGCCCCTTAAGAGCAAACAGATATGGCACCTTCCTGCCCCACTGTTGGGGGTAATATAAAGTGGGACATCCTTTTGGAAAGGAATTTGGCAACATGTAATTATACCATAACCTTTTAACCTACAATTTCCATTTTCTGGAATTCTATCCCAAAAACGAATCTCAGTTACAGAAAAAGTGTCTTGCACAAATATATTTTTCACAGCATTATTTACACTAGCAAAATATTGGAAAGGATTCCAACCTTCAGTCACAAAGTAACGAATAAATAAACTGCAGCATAGTCACTTAGTTGTAAACTTTTGTGGCTATTAAAAGAGGGTACATGTAAAGAGATTTTAGTACCATAGAAAACATTTCATTTGTATTTAAGAAGATCATGCTACAAGTTTATTGGGACAGAACGACTATAACCACATAAAGGATGAAATAACACAACTATGGGAAGCAAATACACTGGAATGTTAACTGTAATTATATTTGGGTAATGTGATTACATGGCTTTTTTTTTTCTTTTTCTTTCCACTTACCTGTATTTTCCAGATTTTCTAGGATATATATTGCTGTGGACTGAATTGTGTCCCCCAAAATCATGCGTTGAAGCCCTAACTCCCAATGTACTGGTAACTGGAGACGGTGCCTTTGGGAGGTAATGGAAGTTAGATGAGGTCGTGAGGGTGGGGCCTCATGATGGGATTCGTGGCTTTATAAAATGAGACACCAGCGAGCTTGGTCTCCCTCCACCAGGTGAGGACACAGGGAGAAGGAAGCTGTCTGCAGGCCAGGAAGAGGACCTCACCAGAAACCAGCCATGGTGGGACCCTGATCTCAGACATCGAGCCTCCAGAACTGTGAGAAAATAAAATTCTGTTGTTTAAGCCACACAGTCTGTAGAATTTTGTGATGGTAACCCAGGCAGACTAATACACATATGTATTGCTTTTCTGAACAGAAGAAAGTAAGTTCAAAAAAACCAGATTATTCACTTGAGATCTAGATATCCCATTGAGAAAAGTGATTATTTAAACAATGGAATTAGACCCCTCATAGTTTTTTGTGATTATTTTATATTTTTATTGAAGTAAAATTTACTTCCACTGAGATGCACAGCTCTCAAGTGTACAATTCTTTGAGTTTTGACATATGAGTACACTGATATAAGATTTATTATATTTATGTGGCCTCAGGAAGTGCTTCTTGTGCCCCTTTCTGGGAGCCCACACGTCCTCATAGGCAAACACTCTTCTGATGTCTGTCACCGTATATTAATTTTATCTCTTTTTAAGCTTCATATAAATGTAATCATATATATTAATCTTTTGTGAAGGGCTTCCTGCCCTCAACAGAGTGGTTTTGAGACTCATCTAGGCTACGTGTATCAACGGTCATTCTGTTTTTCAATTTCCAAGTAGCACACCACTGGATGAATAAACCATAAATTTTTACATCCTTTCCTGTTGATAGACATTTGAAATGTTTCCAGTTTGAGGGTATTATGAATAGGATTGTTATAAGGATTTTTTATTTAAGCATTTTTGTGGGGAAAGGAAGAAAGAGAGAGTAAAAGAGAGACTTTTCTTTGGGAAAATATCTAGAAGCAAATTTATTGGATCATAGGGTAGAAATATGTTTACCTTCATAAGAAACTGTCAAAAAGTTTCCCGTAGTGGTTGTGCTATTTTGCATATTTCACTTGAGTGTTCTGGTTGCTTTACATCCTTAACAACATTTGGTTGTTGTCAGTCTTTAATCTTAGCCATTCCAATGG
>NW_023247361.1:0-2612 GCF_002007445.2 Ailuropoda melanoleuca | reverse complement strand
CCCCCCCCAACAATTTATATGTTGAAGTCCTCTGAAGTGGCTCTGAAGGTGACTGTATTTAGAGAGACAGTCTTTAAAACGATAATGAAGTAAGGTCATTAGGTTAGGATGGGCTTTCATCCAATATGACTGGTGTCCCTAAGAAGAGGGAATTTCAACACAGACAATGCAAGGCCCAGCTGGGTGAGGATGCAGCTACAAAGCAGCCATCTGCAAACCAAGGAGAGAGGCCTCAGAGGAAACCAACCCTGCTGACCCCTGACCTCTGACTTTTAGCCTCGACAACTATGAGGAAATACATTTCTGTTGTGTTAGCCACCCAGTCTGTGGTGCTTTGTTATGGCAGCGCTGAGAAACTAATACAGGAATATGTGGCATCACTACTATGTTGAATCTTCCAGTCTCTGAACAGGGTATGTCTCCTGACTTGTTTAGGTCTTTGATTTCTTTCATCAGCACTTTGTAACATTAGGCGTACAAATTCAGTACATGTTTTTATTACATTTGGACCTGAGCATTTTATTTTCTATTAAGAAATCATAAATGATATTGAATTTTAATTTCAGTTTCCACATGTTTGTTGTTTGTCTGAAAATGTGATTGACTTTTGTGTGTCGATCTTGTATTCTGTAACCTTGCTCAACTCATTTATTCATTCTAGGAGTTTTATTTGCAGACTCTTTGGGATTTTCTACACAGATAACCATGACATCTGGAAATGGGAACAGTTTTACTGCTCTCTTTCTAATTTATATGCCTTTCTTTTACTGTCTTATCATAGTGACTAGAACTTATGGTACTGTGTTGTGTAACTGTCCTAAGAGCAGAAATCTTTTCCTTGTTCCTAATCTTAGGGGAAAAGCTTTAGTCTTGCACCCAGTTTCCACTGTTTCCTCTGCTGTGGGTAGATGAACCTGCCCTGTCACACTGGGTGTGGGACTACTTGCTAAGTCCTTGTTTTGCTTTGTTCATTTGTCCATGCCTGTTGAAGATCCTGAGTTGCAATCCTCTCCAGTATCCAAGAGTAGGATATATGAGAGATAAAAAGAAACCCCAGGAAAGTCACTGCCATGTCATTCTTCAAGTATAGAGTTCCCTAGTTTCTCTGTGCTTTTAGCAACCTTTTATAATTGTCAAATTCTTTACAGGGTATTTAGTTGTATTTAGAAGAGAGTAGCCGGGAAAAGTGAGTCTACTCCATCTTATCCCTGAACCATGTATTTTTAAAATTATTATGTTATTAAATATTACATAGTAATGCAAGTGTTTCTTTTTAAAGAGGAATCTAGACTATCTTATTGCTGTGATGGAACTCAGATAATTTGGAATGATTTCTTGGGTTATGAGAGTTGAATGTGCGCGAAGGAGTTGAGCAATTAAACTGCCAGTGCCCGCCCCCCCCCCAAAGGATGCCCTAGGCTGGTAACAGAGGATGGGGACACCTGAAGTTGGATCCTGATGAGTGAGGAATAGATAGGAGTGCTTGTGACTTAAACACTATGCCCGTCAAGCATTTTGACAGTCTATATGCAGAAATAGTACTTAACTCATAATTGTCAACTGCTGTGTGTTCATGGTGTTCTTAGGCATATTGCATTAGTCAATCAGTTCTGTATCATGAGCCTTAAAATTCTGGTGCAGTAGCCCAGAGGGCATGATGCATTCTTTTGAGGGAATTAAAAGGTACCTAGAGAACATTGCTAGGTGGCTTGGGAGGGGGATCTGGGGGTAGCCTATAATGGGAAGAGGAAAATAATCATCCTTTCAGTAAAACAGCAGCTTATAGCATAAGAGATACTGAGACTTTTACAAACTACATAATGAACTTTCAAATACATTTGAATATTTATTTTCTCATTTATGCACGGCTCTGCTGTGCTAAAATAAATATGTAGTGTCTAAGACACTAAATCTGAAAAGTTCTGATTTAATTGCTGCATTTCATTCTGAATGATTCCTGGCTTAAACATCTAAAGCCTGAGAGTTTCTGTATCATTACACTGAAACGTGACTGAACTTCATTAAATTTAATAGCGTGTGCTCACTTGCATTAGCAATTTGAACATTTCGGTGTCCGTTCCCAGGTCTCCATTTAACATCTCTTAAGTTTCATGTGCTTAGTCCCCTTGCAAGTAGTTCCATTTTTAAAAATAAAAGTAGAGTCCAAGTGAGAATGGAATGAAAAACTAGTTGGAGAGAAATGGGAAGCTATTTTTGTATCCAGACTTGAAGGGCCAAATCCTACCTATTACCATAGCAGATCTTTCCAGAGGTTTGGAGTGAGCGGAGGTTTTGAGGGAGGAAGAAATTTATAGCAATAACAATACATTTTAACTGGAGATATGAGGTCATTGTAGAAGTTCACCAATCCAAAAAAACCCGCTTTACATATTTATGGGAAAATAATCATTTTGGGGGCACCTGGGTGGCTCGGTCGGTTAAGCGTCAGACTTTCAATTTTGGTTCGGGTTATGGGTTGTGATCTCGGGGTCCTGAGATTGATCCACCCGGCCCCGTGCTCAGCAGGGAGTCTGCTTCAAATTCTCTCTCTTCCTCTCCCTCTACCCATCTCTCCCCATCGCTTGCTCTCTTTCTCTCTTTCTTTTTTTTTT
>NW_023247360.1:0-2610 GCF_002007445.2 Ailuropoda melanoleuca | reverse complement strand
AAATAAATAAATAAATAAATAAATAAATAAATAAAAATTAAGAGCCTAATGTATTTGTATTTGTAATCTCAACCTCAGGATTTATTTTATTAACCCCACAATAAAAACATGTGTTTAAAAGTTAAAATCCTAATAATTCACATTGGGGTCTATATAGGACAAGTTTCTACTGATGAGTTTCAACATATCCTAAGTCTGTTCAAAAGGAAACACAGGGCGCCTGGGTGGCTCAGTCATGAAACTGACCCCCACACTGAGCTCTGTGCTCAGCGCAGAGTCTGCTTGAGATTCTCTACCTCTCCCTCTGCCCCCTCCCCACACTCGCTCTTTCTCAAATAAAATAAAATCTTTTAAAAAAAAATAAGGGAACATAAAAATCAAACTGGAATCTAGATTTAGCATGAGCTCTTCAACTCTTAAACCTCTTCCAACTACACAGTGTGACCTAACTGTAAGGGCAGCCAACTACTTAGGTGTAAATACTTACAAGGAGTATTTTAGAGTATCATCAAGTTCCATGATCGCAGCTTGATTACCACAACGATAACAATAGTTCGGAGCACTGAAAATCGTTACTACATTCCGGTCGTGGCACCAGTTATATCCCTAAAAGGCAAAGAAAGGTGATAAAAACCTATTTCACTCCCTTATTTACACAACTCAATGTGACTCAAGAAGAAAAAAGTCCCTTCCAAAAGGCTGAAAAACTATTAATGTTTTGTTTCCAGATATTTTAATAATTTTCTGTACTCTTTACAACTTAAAAAAGATGAATTAATTTTTCCTGAATTAGAAAACTAGATTATAAATAGAAAAAACAGTAAAAAACAGAACCAATCACCAAAGAATAAAGTACATCTGGCCTTCTGTGAAGAGCAGTATCTCATCAGCTTCCCACTGCCGTGGCCCTAAACAAGATCCAAGAACAAGATGGCCATTCCTCGTAAAGGCAGATAACATACTCCTCAAGACCAAAACCATATTAATTCCTTCGGTCAAGGGTGAAGGTCCCCAAGTCAGTCACTGCCCAGGTACAAAGCAAACAGGCCTCTAGGATCTCCAGCCTCATTTTGTCAAAGTCCATGTGAATACATGAGTTACTTTTTAAGTACTGTACACAAATATTGTTCCCTATCTTTAGCACATACTTTTTATAATAATCACAACTGTTACCAGTATTAATCTAAACAGGACCCTAATTTTATAAGTATGCTAATCAACGTCCCATTTCCCTTTTAGTTTCTTCTTTAAAATTACCTATAATCCTATCATCCAAAGGACCACTGAAACATTTTGGTATTTCATCTCAATCTCTCCTCCATACATACACATGCTGAATACATGAAATAAACAAAATTGAAGTAAAAAATGTTACGCTGCCTCCTTCCCTGCTCCCGGCACCTTACTTTCCCAGGCTTAAATACCAAGCACTACCCAGTCATTACGAATTCTCTGAAAACATATCAACTATGAAACTCACTGTGATCAAAAGCTTGAGATTTTAATTCTAGCGTGCATCTACTGTAAAGGCTCAGGCCACAACAGCAAATTCATTGGAAGGGAAACATGGAGTATCCTCATTAATATTAATTAGCACCCTCCCCACTAAAAAACCCCTCCCTAATATCTTCCTTCATTACGTTTACTTAAAAAGCAAATCAGATTTACAGAAGAGAACATACCTCCATCACCAGCTGGTGAGCTCTAGACACCAATGTGAGGCCATTGGCATGATTAAATGTTTCAGAAATGTCCTGCCCAAAGGTATAACCAGCTCCTCGAGGAGATATTCCCCAACCACCACGATCATCTGGATCTGACCACAGCAAGTCACACATTGGACCCTAAAAAGCAAATTAAGTTTTAAAATGCCTCTTGCAAAAATGATTTGAGTAATTCATCAGAGGGAGCACCCTATGAAGTCACACTTTGAGTGGTATTTGCTGAACACAGTTTAAGGTTCTGCTTTGAAGTCAAGTATCTCTGTCAAATAAATAAACTATTTCCAAATGTTTTTAAGAGGCATATCGATACTACATCAATGAGCCCCAAGAGCAACAAGCCCTACAGTATGCAAGTTTCAATGTCAGACAGTATAGACAAGTTACTAAGGCAGAGGCTCTAAAGACAACAACCGAGATCCCAAGCCCAGTCTGAAAGGTTTTGTGATGTTGACAGGTTGTTAATATTAGCTTTTAAAGAGGTTGCTGACAAGAGTGTTCACACCACATGGGGTCATTTCTGAGCATTAAAGGAGAGAACACACATAAGAAAGTAAGTTGCAATAAAATTTTTCCTCTCTAAAAGGTTTTCTGAAAAGATTTTATTACCAAATAAAAGTCAATATCTCATTAAAAAAACAAAAAAAGGCAATACCTCATGAGGAACTTCTTGTAGGCGATCAAGTGCTCTGATGTGATCCAGTGTATCTATGGATGGTGAGAGGCCACCATGTAGACAGAATATCTAGAAAGAGTGGTTTATAATGTTAACCTCACACAGAAGAAACTTTAAACATTCTGGACTAAGCTGCAGGCAGCAGGGGCGCCTGGGTGGCGCAGTCGTTAAGCATCTGCCTTCGGCTCAGGGCGTGATCCCAGCGTTCTGGGA
>NW_023247359.1:0-1849 GCF_002007445.2 Ailuropoda melanoleuca | reverse complement strand
GCTGCTCAGTGTCCAGGTGTCAGACTCTGGCAGGACTTGTTTGACGACAACAGTAAAGTCTAGAAACAGAGAGCACCTGCTTATAAAGCAATGAGGTGCTGTCATGTGGTGTGTGAATGCCCGTCCCCTCCCTCCTTCCACGTGGGCTCTGACTCCATAGTTTGTTCCATTGGCCAGGGCCCCAGCTGATGGCCCTCCAGCCCCTGGCAAAGCCTGCAGAGCCCAGCAGTAGCAGCCTACTCTCTCAACCATCCTGTGCAGCAGGCAGGGGCAGGGGGGGTAGAGGTGGGTGATGGCATGAGTTTCGATCTGTTGATACGATTTACCCTTGACTTGTAGCAGGGAGCAAGGCCCTCTAGGGAATGGAGGCTCCAGGGGCCTGGCTTGGAAGGAGAAGTCCAGAGCTGGGGGCGCTCTGAGTCTAGGTGACTCCGGGCAGTGCAGCAGCTAAGTGTGTGCTCCCCAAGCCCGCCAGATCTGAGCGTGGCTGAGGGTGCAAGAAGGAGAGGGCAGAGGCATTGCCGAGAAAGGAGTGGGCAGCATCCCGCCTGCGGACACCAGCTACTTACCTCCATTGGCCTTTGCACTGAACAATCTGGATGCTTTAGAGAACATTGTTCGGGTCTCCTTACGCGTGCTGCCTCAATCTGGGCACTCTCGATCATCCCGTGGGTTGAAAGGCTTCAATCACCACCACCACCACCACCACCAAAGCTGTCTTTCCAGGGAGGCATAAGTCAGTAAGGGAGGAGGGACATCCCAGGAGACAGAAAGAGAATGGGACTTAGCATCTGCGAGCCCTGCAGCAGAGAGAGAAAAAGCAGAGGGTACAGCGCAGACACCCAGCTGCCAAGCTGGAACCAGGGGACATTCCCCACCCTTGACCTCTGACATTCCTCTCCTACACCCCCAGACCCAGCCTGCCACCAAATTGCCTCAATATTCCCTCCTAAATGTAGCCTGAGTCCTGCTTCTTTCCATCGCCATGGCCACTGCCCAGTTCAGGCCACCACCATCTCTCCTCGTTACTAAATGTCCCCTCCCCTGCCAACTGCTCTCTCTGCCTCCTGTCTGGCCCCCTCAACCCACTGTCCCCACTGAAGTCACTTTCTAAGATCCAAGCATGATCACGTCCTCTTCTGCTGTAACATTATCAAAAGCTCCCCACTGCTGTTGGAATAAAGTATAAACACCTCCCATGGCCCACAAGGCCCTGCGTACTCGGTCCCCACCCAGCCCTTCAGCCTCCTCTCCCCCAACACCCTTGCTTGCACTCGGTGCCAGCCATGCCGGGTTTTGCTCTTTAACCATTGGACCAGTTATCTGTTTATTGACTCGAAGACACCCTTCCCTGCCTGCTTTGAGAAAATAGAGAGGGACCCTTTAAATATTTCTCCCCAGTGGGCCCCACCTTTGAGTCCTGCCAGCAGGGGGCGCTGGAGGGCCACCGGAGTTGGAGAGGAGGACCCAATTCTTCTCTGCCAGCTCTGCAGTGCCAGGGGGGTTTCCCTAACTGCGGCCTCCTCCAGAGCACAGCCTCCCCAGGGTCCGGCTCCCGCAGCGAGCCCCGCCCTGGCGGCTGACAGCCCTTCACTAGCTCTGCGGAGGGACAGCAGTGATTAAGGACACAGAGATCATTAGGTAAAGGGAGACCAATGATGAGGTCTGTGTAACTTTCTTGGGATAAAGTGAGGCGATGGAAAGAAGGAATTAGGTTACTTACCAGCGCGTGTGTGCACGCATGTTCGTGCAGCACGCATGTCCATGTAATCCACTCCTTTTTCTTTGAAACTCACAAGATTAAAATAGGGAAGAAGTCCTTTATGTTGCAATGATAGATTTTTTTTTT
>NW_023247358.1:0-2610 GCF_002007445.2 Ailuropoda melanoleuca | reverse complement strand
GTGGGAATGCAAGTTGGTACAGCCACTCTGGAAAACAGTGTGGAGGTCCCTTAAAAAGTTAAAATTGAACTTCTATTTTTTAAATTTACTATCTTAGACATAATATATTGGCTCCCTAAAATTAAAGGTCAAGTTTTAGCTCTCTTACACCATATCCACATCTTCCCCAATTCCCAAAAGAATGTATTATAATTTAATACTCAATATGTATATAATAATATTAATGTAAGTTTGGGTCTCAGCTAAGCTGTATATTATACAATTTTTAATGACAATAGGCATTTTATTTGAGAAGCAGACTAAAAGCTACAAAGGTTTCTCAATATTATATGATACAGAGAAATTAATCAGTTTGTCCAATGATCAGTAAGAAATCAGGTTGAAATGTCTGCTTATTCCATGCTTAGCAAGGTAGTTTGCTAATTTTTAATTGCAGTAAAAGATATTAACAAAATTTACCATCTTAACCATTTTTAAGTGGATAATTCAGAGGCATCAAGTACACTTACACTGATATGCAACCATCACCACCATCCATCTCTGAATTTTTTCATCTTCCCCAACTGAAACTTTACCTATTAAATAGTAACTTCCCATTATCTCTTCCCTTCAGCCCCTAGAAATCATCATTCTACTTTCTGTCTCTAAGAATTTGACTACTCTAGGTACTTCATACAAATGGAATCATAGTATTTGTCTTTTTGTGACAGGTTTATTTCATCTACCATAATGTCCTCAGTTCACGCATGTTATAACATGTATCAGAATTTTTTACCTTTTTAAGGCTGAATAACATTAAATTATATATATATAACAACATATATATAATATAACATATATATATATATATCTTTATGTATAATAACAATGGATATTGTTTATCCATTCACCCATGACAGACACTTGGATTGCTTCCACCTTTTGGCTATTCTGAATATGCTACTATAAACATGAGTCTATAAATATCTCTTTGAGTCCCTGACCCCTCTCCCCCCCACCTCTATATATATATGCATAACTGATGGATCTTATGGTAATTCAATGTTTAATTTTTTGAGGCACTGCCATACTGTTTTCCAAAGTGGTTGCACTGTTTTACATTCCCACCAACAATATATAAGGGTTCCAATTTCCCCATACTGTCACCAACACTTGGTACTTTGTTTTGTTTTCATAATAGCATCCTAACACATGTGAATTGATATCTCATTATAGTTTTGATTTGCATTTTCCTAATGATTTGTGATGCTGAGCATCTTTTCAGGTACTTATTGGCCATATGTATATCTTCTTTTGGAGAAATGTCTATTCAAGTCTTTTGCCTATTTTTTAATCAGGTTGCTTTTTGTTTCTTGTTGAGTTGTAGTTCTTTATATGCTCTGAATATTAATCCCTTTCCAGATTTAATATTTGCAAATATTCCCTCCCACTCCATGGGCTGCCTTTTCACTCTGTTGGTGGTCTTTTGTTACCCAAAAGCTTCTCATTTTGATGTAGTCCCATTTATCTATTTTTGCTGTGCTTTTAGGATTATATTCAAGAAATCATTACCAAATTTAATGTCATGAAAATTTTTCCCTATGTTTTCATTTAAGAATTTAATAATTTTAGGTCTTTATTTTGGTCACTGATCCATTTTGAATTAATATTTTATATGTTTCAAGATAAGAGTCTAACTTCATTCTTTTGCATGTGAATATACAGTTTTCCCAACACCATTTGTGGGAAAGACTGTCCTTTTTGCATTGAACAGTCTTGATATCCTTGTCAAAAATCATTTGACCATATATGTAAAGTTTATTTCTGGGCCTGCATTATCTAATATTTTGTACAATTATTTCCCTTGAATTTAATAATGGCCTCACTCTTATTTGCTTTATTATCTCTGTAGTTATCATTAATTCACACCCAATTGTCCCAAAACATAAAATTGCTCTCATTTTAGTTATTAAAATCTGGCAATATATCAGTTTGATATATTTTCTAGATTGTTTTTTGGGAGACATTGCTTTTAGAGCCCTCTACTTTCCTTCTCCTCTCTATGAGCTTCTGCACAACTGTTACCTGGAAATTTCCCTTCACTATCATTCCAGAAATCCTCATTGCTCCTTCTTGTGGTATGTTACTCATTCCCAATATTCCACAGATTCCCCTTTCTTTTACTTGCTTGTGTTGGCAAAGTACATCATTCATTAGCTTTCTGGAAATATATATTTTGTCTTCACGCTATAGTTTTAATATAACTAAGTATATATATTATGTTGGATTTTTTTTTAAAAAAAATTCTATCCATTTATTTGACAGAGAGACAGCCAGCGAGAGAGTGAACACAAGCAGGGGAAGTGGGAGAGGAAGAAGCAGTCTCCCAGTGGAGGAGCCTGATGTGGGGCCCCATCCCAGGACTCTGGGATCACGCCCTGAGCCAAAGGCAGACGCTTAACGACTGAGCCACCCAGGCGCCTCTATGTTGGAATTTTGAAGGCTTGGCTCCACTGTCTTCTAGCATCCAATGCAACTGTTACAAAGTCTCCTTTTAAGGCAAAAAGACACCACTAAAGAATTTTAGAGGGGAATTTCATGGCCGGATTTTTTTTTTTTTTTTTGAGAGAG
>NW_023247357.1:0-2609 GCF_002007445.2 Ailuropoda melanoleuca | reverse complement strand
CCATAACGCCGGGATCACACCCTGAGCTGAAGGCAGACGCTTAACCGCTGTGCCACCCAGGCGCCCCGAGCATATGACTCTTGATCTTGGGGTCGTAAGTTCAAGCCCCAAGTGGGGTGTAGAGACTACTCTATAATTGGTTAAGCGGCTGACTCTTGATTTCACCTCAGGTCATGATCTCTAGCATCATGGGATAGAGACCTGCATTGGGCTCCATGCTCAGCGGGGAGTCTGCTTGAGATTCTCTCCCTCTCCCTCTCCCCCTTCCCCTACTTGCACTCTTTCTCTCTCTCTCTAAATGAAATAAATAAATCTTCAAAAAAAAATAGAAATAAAAAGGAAGGAAGGGATGTTGTTGAAGCCTAATCTATTCAGCTTCATCAATCAATAACAAAACATTTGACCTACCACTTAATAATAACAATATACCCACATGGCCCTTTTGGCCCTTCACATTTATAATTTCATTTAATTATTCAATCACTTGTTCTGTGCATTCACTGATTCATTCATGCAAAATATGCTTATTTACCACCTATATGTGCTAGGGACTGATCTTATTAGATCCGTTTTACAGATGATAAAAAAATTAAATAACAGACTAAATACCATGGCCAAGGTCACATAGCTAGTTATGAGTTTGCACAGTTAATGGCAGACGTGTTACCCTAAATCCCAATGTTCTGCTCTAAGCACTAGCAAATCTCCTACTGTCATGGAGCCTCATCCTCCAAGCTCTGCAATGTTGTTGGGCCAGATCTTACTTGCGTTCTTGAGGCTACTGCAAAATCTTAATTGTTTCTCAAAAATCTAGGTCCTCGGGCCCCTGCCAACATTGAAGTCTCTTTTGACAGTGGGGCTCTGAAGGCCTCTGTTTCATGGGCCCCAACGGAAGGAGCTTTCAACTATACCGTGATGGCTTTGAGTGACTCTTCAGAGCGGAGCTGTCATACAACTCTCAGGACCTGTACCATCTCCTCGCTCCGGTGTGGGACCGAGTACCTCATTTCAGTTTTAGCAAGTAATGACGCTGGTTCTAGCAAATCTACTTCTACGGAGGCCCTAAAAACTGGTACGTAAACAAGAGTGAGATCACTGTGGGACTGGTGACCCAGGGAAACTGCCAGGAGGGAAACAAAGAATCACCTGCTGATGTTCCAGAACACTCTGGAAGCAGCGAACATGAAAGCCTGGTCTAAATGAAAGCATTGAACTGGACATTCTGATGAGTTTTAATAATGCGATCGTGACACCAGATATCAGGCATCGGAAATAGCACCTCTTTGAAAATTGGTAGGAGTCCTGGCTCCTGTTCTAGTCTGTCATTAATTAATTTCCTTTATCCCTTGTAAAGTTGTACAATTCTAAGATCCAGCTGGAGGGATACATAGCTCTAAGTGTGTGGCACAGATAGCAGCCGCTTCCTTACCTTATGCTTCACACACCCAGGCCTGGTGGAAGCTATTTTTTAAGATAAAGAAGGGCGGTCTATAATTCTTAGTATGTGTATAAATATCTTCCCATTTTCATCTTATCAGAGAAGTAAAGGCTGACATACGTGGAGCTTTACTCCTCTATTTAGAAACATCTGTATGTTTTGGTGATGGGAATGGACACCAAAGCGAAGACTTACTTTGTACCAGGCACTATAAATACATTATTTTACTTAATTTTCATGACAGCGCAATGAGGTAGGCTCTATTGTCTCCTTCTTAGATAGAACAATTTTAGGTCTGAGAGGTGAACTAATTTTTCCAAAGTCACACCGATAATAGGTGTTAGAACTAGGATTCAAGCGCAGGATGGCCTGATTTTAGTCCTCTCAGCCAAAGAAAATGTAGCTCATCACAGTAATGTTCACTTTACCCAGAACTGTACCACTCCAAGCGTAAAAGGCTTCTGAACAGAGAGGAAAGAGCCGTCCCCAGGCTGATGCACTGTATTTCGCAGGGAGAAAGTACAGCCAAGCCCTCATATCCACTGTTGCCTAGGGTTCTGTTAAATTAAGGTCCCCGAGAGCACCCCTGGTGATTTAGCTTCTCTTTTGACAGCTGTAATTCACTCTGGATGGCATGTTAGGAGTGGTTATGGCATAGCTGAGCGTGAAGGAAGAGATAAGAAACCACTTTACAAAGCACAGCAGATCCAAGTCAGTCCATCTCATGCAGGAGAGAACCATGCAGTTTCCCAACCTTGGATACACATTAAGAGAATCTGGGGAGTTTTTAAAAAATCCACCCAAGACCAGTGAAATGGGAGCTGCTGGGAATGGAGTCTGGGTATGACTAGTTTGTGAAAGCTCCTCAGTTAATTCTAATGCGCAGCCGGGGTAAAGCGCCACGGAAGGAATCCTGCATGTTTACGGTCGGGAGACACCACTGCACTTTGTGTGGGGAACAGTCAGGATCATGGCAACAACCCACGCCGATCAATAAAAGAACTATGTTTAGAAAGTGCTGTGTGTTTTCTGGGTTCCAGAGTTGTGAAATGTATTTTAGGAAGATTGCCGCTAGAGATGGCTAAAATTTTAAAAGCGTTGGGGCGCCTGGGTGGCACAGCGGTTAGGCGTCTGCCTTCTGCTCAGGGCGTGATCCCGGCGTTATGGGATC
>NW_023247356.1:0-2608 GCF_002007445.2 Ailuropoda melanoleuca | reverse complement strand
CCTGATGGAGAAAAGAAGGCGTATGTTCGACTGGCTCCCGACTATGATGCTTTGGATGTTGCCAACAAAGTAAGCTTCCTCTGCTATGAACTCCCCACCACCTTGTCCAAGTAATGTGTCTGTTAGTGACCGAAACCTGACTTTTGCTGATTGACTACATCCCTATCCTTAATAGACCCTACCCTCACCTTATTGCTTTTTAACCATGATATTTCAGCTCCCAGTAACAAAGCTCCTCTTTTGTTTTTCAGATTGGGATCATCTAAACTGAGACCAGCTGGCTAAATCTAAATATAAATTTTTTTCACCATATATGTTTCTTTGTTGATTTCTGGTTGGGCTTTGGGGAGGCCATACTGTGGTATACACACACTTATGTTAACAAGGTTTGGGCAAGATTTTGGTCTACTTAACCCTGTTGGAACACTCTGCCTTCTTACCTCACCACACTTATTAATCCTGACAGTGGGAGCTCAGATATTTGTGACCCAGATTAAGTTTCCTTGTTCTAGGACAACTACAATTTGCCACCATCATGGGGGTAAGAGTACAGACAAGAATCCCTCCCTTTATCTGGAAGGGGCTTTGTAGGAAACCAGTACACAGAGTCCTCATTAGCATCCACTTCAGGGCAGTGTGGACTGGCTGGCTTTCATCGCACCAGTCCCCACACCCAATGACCATGTCCAACCGGTCTGTCTGCTTCCCTCACCCCTTGCCCAAGAAAGGACAAGGACTTCAGAGGAGTGCCTTCATTAGCATTTTCAATAGTAGGTGCAGAGGCCGGCCTCTGAAGATGCCCCAGGCTTGGGGCTACTTCTCTCATCCCATGTGTGAGGCTGCCCTTGGCTGTGTTTGCTCTTGCCACAAGTTGCAGGCTTTGTGCCTCTCACTCTGTCAAAAACTTGTCTTTGTGTTGCTGGCTGGGGACGCGCTCAGGGCAGAAGTCTGAGCGGAGGAGGCGGGAAAAGTAGATGAGGATCATGATGTCCAGCATGAGCAGGTTAGCCAGCAGAAAGGTGCCCAGGGTCCTCTGGCCCAAATAACGCAGGAAGAAGTGGGTGAGGTAGGCCTGAGGGGCCAGGCGGAACAGAAAGTACATGACCAAGTTGACATACTTGTTGACCCGGTACAGGAGGAGGTGCTGGGCATTGTTTATCTTCATCATCATGCGGATGGTGAGGAATATGTTGCTGACCTCCACCAGCAATGTCAGGACTCCCCCGCCAACAAAACTGTTCCAAAAGATGCCTGAAAAGAAGGCACCCAGGGCCTAGAAGGCAAGGGTGATAACGTGTCAGGGAACCCAGATACCATGGCTTTCCTGCAAGTTGGGAATACTACCAGACTGCTGGGAAATCCATCCTTACTGGATTCCTTCTGGATTATAGTTTATGATGGATTCAACATGACTAAATTCTGATCCCTGCCCACAGATTCTGGCCCTGGGGAGGGTTTCCAAATTGTTCAAGGAGGTAAAAAGTGAACTCACCAAGGGCACAGAAACTGACAACCTCCAGTGTCCTGGTATGAGATGTAGGACACAGGCTGGAAATAGGGTTAAGAAGGATGGCCTTTACCTCCCAGGTTCAGAAAGGGCCAAGACCGGGTTGCTAGCACAAAGCCTACACCACATCCCCTGCTTCTCATTTACCATGAGGTGATGAACGAGGTATTCCCAAGAAGCTCGTGTCTGACGACTAACCACGATGTCCACCGTGTCGTGGATGAAATACCCTAGCGGGGGGATGGAAAAAGTTCATGAAAGGAACCGAACAAAAAGCTCCCTGTTCCGCACCTACTTAATATTTTCTGGGCACGACCTACCTGCGGAGAAGCAAGCCAGTAGATAGCCAGAAAGCGACCATGCCGTCTCAATCTCCACCAGCATCTCGGGGGTCTGCCATAGACTGGGAAGGAAGGCAGGCTCCCAACATCTCCGCATCCCCAAGGACCCTCTACTCCCCCATTACCCCTCCCAGTCCCCAGGGAATCTGGGCTCGCGCTATTGGCTTTGTGGGACGTGAGGAGAAGCTTGGCTGAAACCCAGGTATCTCCCGGTTCCCAGATGAGCTTTCCCGCTCCCCTGGGGCCTCTGCCGCTCCTAGTTGGAGAGCTTTCTAAAGAGGGAGTCAGGTGAGACTGCATGGCCTGAGCTTGCCAGAGAGTGATGCGGAGAGTAACGTGGGATCCCCCAGCCACCCTCACTCCCCCAGTCCTTCACTCACCACAGCAGCGCCCAGACCCCGGACACAATGGAGTGGGCGAAGGAGACCAGCAGGTTGTGCCAGCGCCAGGTGCGCAGGGGGTCGGCGCGCACGTGCGCGGGCAGGGGCAGGCGGCTGAGCGCGCGCCGGAGCGCCCGGAAGGTCAGCGTGGCGCCCAGGAGCAGCGGCAAGGCGGGGTGCAGCAGTGGGGGCATGGTGGCCCTCCCTGCTGTCTGTCTGCTCCGTAAGCCGCCTCGTCGGCCTGCTCCGGGAACGGGGCTCCTCTCCCGCCCGCCCACACCGGCCGCCTCCCCGCCGGCCGCCAGGCTCACAGTTTTCGCGGAGCCCTCTAGGCCCCTGCGCTCCTTGCGTCCCCTCCCTGCAGGCCTCTGCCCCCGCCC
>NW_023247355.1:0-2267 GCF_002007445.2 Ailuropoda melanoleuca | reverse complement strand
GCTCATTTGTCTAGGGCCACCATATTGGCGATGTCACCAATGATGGGAGGAGACAGGACCCCCTTGCCCTCTGCCTCTTAGTGGCCCCAGGAGCCTGGCTGCTGCCTCCCCATTGGATGGATGGTGGCCAGGGCGGGCCCTACACGGGGAGCGCTCGGGGGTCCCCAGCTCAGGGCTCCAGCCAGCTCCTGGAATGGCAGCAGCGCTCCTCGGGAAGCACAGAAGCTGAGACACAGACGCAGAAAGCACGGGCCCTGAGGGGCCGCTGTGACCACAGAGCATCCACGAGGCAGAGGCTGCGAGAGAGGCAGGCCCTTGGCTCTATTTTGTGGGGCGGGCCTCGCAGGTGGCGTGACCTTGGGACCTTGCTCAGCCTTGGGGCCAGAGCTGTGGCTTTCCTCCAGAGGAAGGCGGACACTTCGGAGGGGGCGGCCTGAGGCAGCTCGGTGCCCTGCCAGGGGCATCTCAGTCCCGCTGTGCCCCATGCAGGGATCCTCTCCACCGGGGCTCCCCAACCTCGGCTCCAGGCTGCAAGTGTGGCTCCTTCCTGTGGGCCTGGGGTGGGTCTGTTCCCGAGTCCCCGACAGCTGGGTCTGCATC
This sequence comes from Ailuropoda melanoleuca, assembly GCF_002007445.2. Lineage (NCBI taxonomy): Eukaryota > Metazoa > Chordata > Mammalia > Carnivora > Ursidae > Ailuropoda > Ailuropoda melanoleuca. The sequence continues at coordinate 1,667 of NW_023247355.1, read as the reverse complement.
CACCGAGCCCCAAATTCTCCTGTCCCACCCCAGTGGTGATGGCGCTGGCAGAGAAGCATCTGGGGTGCTTCCGCTCCCCTGCATTTCCCCGGAAGCCCCAGCGGATTCCTTCCTGAGGTCCCTGACACTGGATCACCCTGATTGGAGAGAGGCTGCCTTTGATGTCAAGTACACGTGTACTTGAAGCCAAGTGGTCAAGTCCTAGGTCTGTCGCTGGTTGGAGGCCAGAGGCCACACTGAAGCGGCTCACCTTTGTATCCTGAAATCCTGCCCCAGAGTCTAGCACTGAGGGGTGACTCAGGGGACACCGGGGTACGCGTCACTCTGCCGGCGGGCACCCGTGAAAACGAGAAGGTTCTCTGGGGTGGCCAGCCGTGCTGCTCTGAAGTGTGGATCTAATGAGCCGAGCCCTTGTCTGTGCCAAGTGCGGGCTCAGGGCCGACCGGGCCTTCCTGCCACGTGGTCCTCAGAAAACCCCGCAGGGAGGCGGGAGCAATGGCCCAGCAGCCATTGCCTGCCGTTGTCCCCTGCCTTTGGGGTGCCTCCTTCCACAGGATGAGTGCAGGGTGGGCTCCAGAGTGGAGTCTGGAAGGGTCTCCTCTGTGGTCTGGTGCCCGAATCCACACTCCAGCCGAGTGTGAGCCCTGCAGGGGTGGCCGAGTCTCAGCGGAGTGGGCCGCGGAGGGCTGCTGCTTAGCCCTCTTCTCTCCCCTTCCTCCATGGAGGGGAGCAGCGCACCAAGGGGAGACGGGAGGGGGGCTTCGAGCCTGCCCAGAAAGGGTGCAAAGGTGGCCGGTGGAAGCCAGGGCCCATGGGAGGAGGGAACTAGAGCATTCCACAAATGCAGCCCGGGAGCCTCAGAGGGTCCCCAGCAAGGCAGTGGGAAGCAGCCAAGAGATGGAGGATCCGGCCTGAGTGCTCCCCATGCGGGTAACGAGCTGCAAACACCGACAGGTGGAGACAGAGGGGATCCGGGGGTGACCCCTGTGCTCCAGAAGGGCACTGCCGGTACTGTGTCCTCTCGTGGTTGGCAATACACATAAGATCTTCTAAACTCTAAACTCTAGTTTCTCTTATAAAAGGGGCCACAGAACCTCGGAGGCACGGCTGAAGCAATGGCATTTCCCATTTCCAACAAAACAAACCAAAGACCCACATATGGCCCAGGACGAAGAGGGGCTGTTGATACTGGGAAAGCCTGCGCACCAGGGAGACGCGTGGTCCCAGCTGGGTGCAGCCACAGCAGTGAGCACTGGGGAGGAGGGCAGCCGGCCCAGGGGAGGGGCGGAGCACAGCGGAGGGGCGGGCAGGAGGCAGGAGCACTGAGCCAGGGAACTGACCCAGGAGGCCTGTCTTGGCGGCTGCCGCCTGAGGACGTGTCCCCACACCCACCTGCCAGAGTCAGGGGTCTGTACTGAGGCCTTCACCGGGTTCAGACACACATGCCGAGGGGACGGGCTCAGCCACACCTCACTCTCTCATGGCTGCGACCTCGGAAGAGCTCCTCGTGGGGGGATGGTGGGGGGAAGGTCCGCTCCAAGGACAGGGAAGGTGAGGAGCCTCCTGGCGCTCGGACCAACCTCGCGGGTCATCCGGGGACCACAGCCTCGCCATGACCTCCTCCAAAGGTGGCCGTGGGGATGATGAGGAGGTGACGGGAACAAAGC
>NW_023247354.1:0-2609 GCF_002007445.2 Ailuropoda melanoleuca | reverse complement strand
CTGTCTCTATCTCTGTCAAATAAATAAATAAAATTTAAAAAAAAATCTTGTACAAATCTTAGCTGTCAATAACTTTTTATTATGTAAATTAGCTATATGATTCTTACACTACCTTGTTTCAGAAACAAAATTTTGAAAACAATATGAATTATAAACACCACAATTTAATCTAAAAAACTTAAGAAAAGAGAATAAAGTGGTTAGTCCATAGTAAAGTAATAGGTGCCATTTCTTTAATAGTTTGTGATAAATTTTGTGGGACCTTTAAATAGAGTTATAAAAATGGTTATCTTTTTTACAACATGGGGGGAAGTTACTTCAAATACATTTTTAAACACAGTAAGAGACTTAAAATACTTATGTATATAGATAAACATACACAATCTTGTAATACTGGGATAGAATTTAGAGTGGTATCTCATTTTTAAAAACTCATCTGATTTTGGATTTTCAGATTGAAAGTGAAAGTGGTTTAGCTTCTCTGTTAGGATTAGCAAATGTGGCATGGCTTTTTCCATTAGGATTAGCTGTCAACCATCAGCTGTAATACTAGAAAAATCACAACTCTACTCCGAGCAGGCACAGAAGATGATGCCAGGAAGTTACTATCAGGTTCTATCCAGGTGTGCAGAGCCAGGAAACTTTACAAGGAGGCAAAAACCTCTGTTGGGTGTTTGGCATGAACAAGTTTGCATTACACTTCCAGTGAGATCATTTTGATCTTATTCATCTAATGAAATACTCTCAGATTTTTCATTTCTCTTTGTCTAAACTTGGCTCTTTTGCAGATAGAAACATCTAAGATTGGTTGTCTTTGCAAATACAAAAAGAATCCCCTAAATGACAAAAATGTCATATCTGTTCAGGCTTCTGAGATTTGAAACTCAATATCTGCTTAAAATATTACCATGTGACTCAGAAAGGAAATATTCTAGACTTTTCTTAAATTATATATAAATAGCTGTATATACATAATCTTTTATGTCAATTTATATGTCTACATGTATTTAACACATATATTAGTGTATGTATGTATATTAGGATATATATTTCCAAAGCTAATTTTTATTCAGCAAATGTTTGCTGGATATTTAGAATTTTCAAAACATTGTGCTAGGAGCTGAAAAGAAAATAAAGGTGAATAAAACAATTCTGGGGGGATTTTATCTTCTAGTAGAGAAGGCTGGCACGTACATGGGAAATGGTATTGATACCTGAGGTAGTGGGTCGGAAGAGAGGAACATTGAGTATAAAATGGCTGAACTAGAACTCCATTTATTTATCAGCCTAACTCAGCAGATTGTTTGGAGGTAGACCATTCTACTAGCTCTGGTGAGGGTAGAATAGAAAGTTTGTACTGTTAACCAACAAAAAATAGCTGAGTAAATTTAGAGATCAAAATAACATTATTCATGGATTTCTGAATCAGGCAGCCTCCCATCCAGCAAATGGAAAGGAGCTCCGCCCGGCTATAGAAAAGGAAAGGTTTTTAAAGCTGGTAAGGGGGCAGAAAAAAATGTATTAGCAAAGAATGCGTTGTTTCAGGCATGAGACTCAAGACTCCATTTGGGGCCTGTTAACCTCTTTTTTTAACAATGCTTAATTTTTTTTTTTTTTTTTGCCCAAAGAGACCCTTCACCAGACATGGGTAGGATGTAATATCATCAGTTATTTGGCTAAACAAGGGAGAAAAGATTACGAATGGAAATTTTATAATACCCATCAACGCTTAAAATGTATTTGCTATCACAAACTCAGTTCCAAGAAACTCCCCTGGCAACACCCCCAAGGAAAACGAGAAAAAATGGCATGTTTTTCCTTCTGGGAATACTCAAAATGCATTGTTACAATAAGATAAAATTAGAAACCACCTACCTAACTGTCCAAGACAGGAAAGTTGTTAAATGACATATGTTACACCCATTGTAACAGAATTAGTTGGAAAAAAATAACAATGATTTTATTTTAAAACGTATTTAGTAATATGACACATGTTCATAATAGATAATCTTCTAGAACAGTGCCTGGAATAGTCAGCGCTCTGTAGAAGAACATGCTGACGGAACACCTTGGACGCAGATGCATTTAAAAATAATTTTGTTTACATTTAAACCAAAGTACTACCTAATCATTTTTTTTTCATTTTTGATGGATATTAACTAGTACATACATGATTGATAGTTAATATCTCATCCATAATATTTCACAATGTTTACCTGTATTTGTAGTATTGGATCCTATAGTGATGTGGGTTGTATACAATTTCAAAGTCAAACCATAACTACATATAAGAAATAATTGCCAAATCATAGTTTGTTAGCTTATATCTCTGACATGACTGTGTGTTAGGGAAATGAGAGTGCTCTCTAAATTTAGATCAGATTTCCACTATGGTGAGTTGATTATTTATAGGTAAGCCCAGTAGGGAGAAAATAGCCTTGGGTAAGCAGTATGCCACATCTCCTGTTTAGATGGTTAGAATTTCCAAGTACTGAATAAACTGTAATTGAAGTTGCGACTAACTTCTTTTACTTTCCAAAAAACAAACAAAAATCTCTCTTGAAAGTGTTTTCTTCGATTTTGGACCTTTTTATGCTCTCCAAGGTTTT
>NW_023247353.1:0-2607 GCF_002007445.2 Ailuropoda melanoleuca | reverse complement strand
TCCACTGGGAGCCTCCTTCTTCCTCTCCCACTCCCCCTGCTTATGTTCCCTCTCTCGCTGCCTGTCTCTCTCTCTCTGTCAAGTAAATAAATAAAATCTTAAAAAAGAAAACATAATTTCAAATAAAGCTATATCCTTCTCTATACAAAGTTTTCCATGAAACGAGCCTAGATAAATGGAATAGATTCTGTGGACTGTTAACATGGACAATTATTTTCTTTCTCCCAAACCCCTAACACTGGCTGTGGAGCTGATTACCTCATCATTTTATATAGCACTAGCTATGAAAATAACTGTAGACTGAAAGCTATAGAAGATTAAGGAGCTATGTATGATTGTTTTATGAGGTAGAAATTTAAAGTTTATCTAGCTGACTATTAACCTGATCTAAAGAACTGGTATTTGAAATATGCAGATTATTATCTGTTTGTTGTAAATATTGTTATGCACGTTATTTAATGAATCATATTATACTTTTAAAAGAAAAGCACAAAGCAGAGGTTGTAAAAGACAATTTTCAATTACGAGTGAAGAACAAATTGATACGGATTTTATTATGGTGGTTTTATCTGTTATATATCTTCCTTTGAGAAATTATTTATACTCTTATAACGGGAATCTATTTCTTGATTTAATTTGTGTAAGAAGTTAATGTCTTTGACGATATAATACGCTGTAAAACATCTCATTTCCATCTTGCCAGACTTCATTTTTAGCCTACATAAAGAATGCTATTTTGGTCTCAATATAATTTCTGTTTATAGCAACTTACTGCTCTTCCTATTTATTTCTTTCTTATCCATGAAAATACAAGTATATCTATATAGTGCCTAACTGGAGGACACAGTGGCCAAAGGATTCTCTTTCTTATCTTCAGGAGTACAGAAAACTAGACAACCTAGAATTAGGATTTATTTAACTTTCTCATGATAATAAAGCTAGTGGGTGCCCATGCCAGCCCTCCGTCACCCTCCTCAGGCTGATGTCTCCTGCTCTGCTTCCCAAAGCCTGTGAAAAGGTATGGAAGATGCGAGGCATTGTTGTAAACAAGGGTTATTGATCACCCAGCACCATCCTTCTTATGTTAGCAAGCACATTGGATATGCACAGAGCCTGTGACTGAATCAGTTTCTCTTCCAGTGTCACTTCATCACAGCGGCCTTTTCTGACTACCTTGTGTGAAATAACCCCTGACCTTTTGTTCCCTTCTTCCCCTCTTACTATCTCTTTGCAGCAGTTGTGTTTACTTGAAATTATTTCATACGATGTATTTTTACTTGTCTGTCTTCCTTAAGTGGAATGAAAATTCCATGAGAACCAGAATCACATTTAACAGTTTGTGCAGCTGTAGCACCAGGGCCTAGAACAGGTGCTCCTCCATTGTAGGCTTTCAGGAGATGTTTGCTGACTCATTGAATTCATTAAGCAATTGCTAGTAACCAGCTTCTTGCTGAGCTTTTTATATTCATTATCTCTTTTAACCCTTACATATTCTCATGAAGTATTATAATTACCCCATACAAGATTAGTGTTGTTTTTAACCTCATACAATGTGATGGATGAGAAGCTGAAGCTTAAAATCATAAATAATTTGCAGAAGATAACACAACAGATAAGACGCAGAGCTGAGATGGGAGGCTATGTTCTTACCTCCTATCTGTCTGGGCTGTAAAGCCTAGACTTCAGAGACTAGAATAAACTGCATATTTTAAGGAATAAGGGTGTGGACTTAAGGAAAAGGAAGCATCCTTGACTCCATAAAATGTTAAATTGAAAAAGACTGTAACATATCAAAAACTGTACCATGAGTCTTTATGAAAGGAAAATCAATAAACAGTAATATTGGGTGGCAGAACTAGGATTTGAGGTAAAATACAGGGCTTGATAAAATTTAGTTAAGAAAGACATCTAGTTCAACTTTAACATTTAAACGGTGGCTTTAAAGTTTATTTGCCTTGTTAAGTTTGATATTTCTTCAGATTTAGCTGTTTTTTAAAAAGAAATTTCTTTCAGAATGGAAATTAAAGTTTATGAATATATTCAGGTGAGTTAGGCAATGAGCCATTAAGTTGAACTTTGGACAGATGACTTGCCTGCCAGCTTAAATCAAGTACTTGTGGCTTTTATCAGAATTCGGTGCAGATGCTGGAACAGTAGAGGAAGATTTTTGTGGAGAGTAAGTGTTTCTGGGACAGACAGGTCTGAGGCAACAGCTTTCATGCTGGACACATGCAAACAAAGAACACTTCGTACAGGAGAAAATTGTACTTTTAACTAGGTCTTCTCTTCATGCTGTTAGTTCCGGATCACTTAAAGACTGTTTATTTCACATAGCTTGTTAAATAACATAGCTTGCTTTGTCCGGTATTGCTGTTTAATGATTTTCCTTTTATAGAGGCTTGTGATACAGTTTTTGACACGTTGAAGTCTTTTTCAATTTAACATTTTATGGAATTAAAGATACTTTTTCCCCCCTTAAATCTATACCCCTGTTCCTTAATTATATACTTGAATTATTAAAATAATTTAAAATTTTAATGAAGAGAAGACTGGAAAATATATGTGATTCAGTATTTATTCGTTTAGCAAATATTTACTTAACACACA
>NW_023247352.1:0-2607 GCF_002007445.2 Ailuropoda melanoleuca | reverse complement strand
TAACTCATTTTACACGAGCCGCTGAGACTAGAGAAGAGAGTGCAACATTTATTCTGGGAATTACGGAATATTTGGCTCTTCGTGGTTCCTGCGAACTTTTCAAAAAGGACCGTACCGATCCATCCATAATGCACACTCGTATTCATCTTTTCCACTTAAAGAGTCACGTAAATTCTCTCACCGTCACTTCCGTCGCCTGGTACATAGAGATCACACTCAGATCTCATAGTTACAATAACGATGAAATGAAAAAGTTAATGGGAACCCCTTAGGAGAGTGGCTGACATATAGCAAGCTTACAATAAAGAATAGTTATTATTTCAACCCAAAAGCATGAAGAGGACTCCAATGCCTACTTTCCCCCACATTGTGAGAGTAAGAGGGACTTTGTATGCGCCAATTTCAGTTTCCATGAAGTTGGTGGAGTCTTTCTTTTGTAACATTTACATATAGTTACCCCACAAAATCTAATTAGTCATTAGTCCTTTGAAATTATGAGCCATAGCATACTAAGGAACCAAAGAAGGCTACAGAGAGGGAGAAAGACGAATAGTTGGCTATTAAATGTTCATTCATAATGAACTTTCCTGTAGATAGGATCTAAGCCACAGTTGCCCTAAATTAGCAAGAAATTTGCATCACTGAGAACAGTCCTGCCGTTTCCATTACACGGAACCTGTTAGATTTATGTTTGAGTAAAATGGAGCTAAATTGGGCTAAAATCACATTTGGGGGCCTCGCTATAAATTAGCCTGTGAAATCATTGCGATTGAGGTGAAATTTCTAAAAGCTTCATCTTCATTGGGAAAATGAACAGACCAACAATTCCTGAGTGTTAGCTCCACCCCACTCCAATCTGTTACTTTTACGTCCAACGTCAAAGGCAAGCTCTCCTCATTCCAATTGTACCCTGAACACTCTCCCCCATAAAATACGGTTTAAAGGCCAGCTGCAGTGTGGAGCCTTTTCTCGGAGCCTACAGTTTCAAACAAACGACTGGGCAGAAGCCAGGATCTATATGGGCTCACGAAGACTGTAAAACATTTGGTGCCTAGTGGAAAAAGACGCCTGTGAGCTCTGCCAGACGTTTTCAGTTTTCTTGCACCTGTGCCAAATGTTTTTCAGTTCCCCTACCCCTTTCTTTTGAAGGGGGGGGGTGGAGCAAGGAGTGGGGAGATAAGCAAGCTTTCCGAGGGCATATGCCATAGGAATTGAAAAACTTGTTACCACCATTAGACACTCATTTCCTGCCCGGTCCCCTTTCTGAAGGCAAAATGAGGACTTCCAGCCAATCTTGGTACTGACATTCTGAGCGTTTGTGCCTACTTGACATTCATTCATCCTACCCTACATCCCCCTGGATTCTGAAGACCACCTCCCCCCCACCCCGGCCCCCTCCCTGCAGTCTGTCTGAAACCTCTTTCTTGAACTCTCAGTTGAATCACCCCTGCCCATCACAGACACTAAATTGCCAATTATTTCAAGGAAATAATTTGCACGTTGAGACAGTTTGTAACATGCAAAAATATGTGTGGAAGAAAGTATATGTTTCTTAAAGCAAGAACACCCAAAATGTTTTCGGATGAAAGTGTGAAAATGTCTAAACATAGATGACATGATACAGATCATGAGAAAGTCAATTTGAAATTACCCTGGAACCTTGTGATAATGTTTTCAAAAGAAGGAGAATTCAGGGGAAGGGAGGTCCTTTCCGGACCCCGCACAGTAGCATTGAATATAAGGAGTTCCACAATGGTGTGTTTATTCCTCTGCATCATTTCAGTGAATTCAGGAACTCCGAGTTCCCCCCTCCCCCATTTACAGATAAGGAAACTGAGGGTTAAGATTAAGTGTATCAAGTCATACACCTAGGGAGCAGGGCTTGGACTTGATCCTGGGTTTTGTCTCTGAGCTCTCACACACGGATAGGCTGGCCATGAGAAGCCCCTTCAGCTCTTAGAGTTGTTGATGGAAGAAAAATCACACTTAGAGATTCATTCCTTTGGCTTAAATGTGGATCTCTGTTAAGATGTAAATGTTCTCTCAAGACAAAATATACAGCTTCATAAGCCATTTTTCTTATCAGGAGTGAGAAATTAAATCCTTTTCTCTGGGCATGTTTCACCAGATAGAGAGGGCAGATGCATTCCTGGGCTGCTGCAGACAGCAACAAAGCAAGAGGACAGCAGCTGCAGATGGGAAGATGGTGCCAAAGAAAGCTCTTAAAAATGTAAACTAAAACTTGTCACATCCTTGCTTAATACATTCAATATTCACCTATTGTTCCTTGATAAATTCCAAGTTCCTCACCATGACTTACACCATGATCCTTGCACAGAGCTTCTAGCCTTAGCAGAACCAGTCAGTTACCCCAACACGAGCAGCTGTTTTCTACCACAGGCCATTTGCTTTGGCTGTTCGTTCAACTGGCTAACTCTGATGCACACTTCAGATTACAGATTTTGGTCTCTTTCCCCTGAGACCTCAATTAGGAGGCCTCTGCTTCTGTTTCTTAGCACCTTTCTTTTCCTTCATGCCACTTAATTCAATTTCTAACTCCATGAGGGCAGGGACAATATGTCTTATAGTCCCTGGTACGTAGACCCT
>NW_023247351.1:0-2606 GCF_002007445.2 Ailuropoda melanoleuca | reverse complement strand
CTTACCGTGTTATTTTCTTAGGTATAACTCTGATGCTACCTGATGCGCTAAATCCTAGACAAGAGCAAATTCTAGTCTCTTTGTGACACTGTTGCCTGAAACTTCAGTGTTTGCAAGCTTTCAATATCTCTTACAGTTTTCAGTGTGGTCTACTGTTGTAGTGAAGTAGATATTCAGCAATGAAAAGTTTTCCAAAACACAGTATTTTCTTATTCTTGTTCAAGGATATTACTTTTTAGTAACTTCCTTTCAACATTTCAATATCATCAAATAAGCATGCCATAGCTTTTAAAAACAAGGCTGAAATTTATACGTGCATTTTAATTAGATAAACTTTTTAAATACTTAAAGCTAAATACCTAAATTACTACCCTTAACTAATTAAAAATTACTATTTTTCTTTGTCCAGCTTTTAAAAAAATAAAGTTGCTTGAATTACTCCATTATTTCAATTATACTGAATATCAGGAAATTTATTCATAACAATTTCTACTTTAGGGTAAATATTTAATGTCCTATGACACCTGGAAAATATCTTCTTTAAAATTAACATAACTTGTTTGTGGCAGTTTTCAGGATTTCTGTTTCAGCAGGTGTGTTAGATAATAACATGAAGGAAATTGTGAGAATATGTTTCATTTCAAAAGCTTATTGGTAGCAATTTAATTTTTTAAATGGTCCTAATTACTTAGAATACGCGATGCTATTTTGACTAATTCTTGTACTTTCCCATGCGTAGTGCTACTTACATTTGTAATCAATGTTAATCTTAATTGTATTAAATTATTTCTCTCCACAAACATACATTTATTTAAAATAAAAGAAGAAAACACCTCTAATGGAATGCAAGATATGTACCTGGTATATGAGTATGCATAAAACCATGGCATTTGTTTTATACTTTGGGATATAATCCAATACTTTTTACTTTGTTCCTGTACCTATGGCCTCTGTTCTATGAGTCCTTTCAATTGGCCGAATGAAGAATGGTATGAAATCTAAGATGTGGGGGCTCTGTGCGCTCCATGTGCTTGGTGTGAGATTTGCTATTGGATTGTCATTCTTTCTGGATTCTCAGAGGAGAGAGCAATGAGATATATGTATGATCTAAAATGTACATATACACATATATCAATATTACTATATTTAGCCATCTGTATGCATATTAACCTAAAGATAAGTTTATACAAATGTATTAAACTTGAATCCATGACTACATGGATTATTCTAGCCTCCAACCTTTTCGTTTTTTGTAAATCTTGACACCCATAGTGGGAAACCTGGCTCCTACCACCTGCCATCCATTTACAAAACTGTTCAATTCCAGTGTGTATGTATGGTGGTATCAGAATTGTTAGCTTATGCACCTATAGCAAATCTCTATATCAACTAGATTACAGTTCTTTTGTTTTTAGCTTTAAATTCCACTCATTTCCAAAGTTACTTATGTCCACACCTTCCCCCAACCCCCTCAGTAAGGCTATTTTTTGAATTTGTAATATAAATTATTTTCTCCTAGTTTTCATTCATTCCTGAGATCCCCCCAGCTTTTTAAATGTTCCTTAAACTAAGATTTTTCTGTGCTGTAAAGTCCTATGAGTTTTGACAAATGCATAGTGTCATTTATCCATCATTAAAGAATTATTATTATTATTATTGAATAGAATTGCACCACTGGCAGGATTAACACCTCTGCTGTGCTTCACTTATTTAAACCTCTGTACTCCCCCTGAAACCCTGGCAACCATTGATCTTAACATCACTCTAGTTTTGCCTTTTCCAGAATGTCTTATAATTGAAATCATATAGAATGTAGTCTTGAATTCTTTTCCGACTTGCTTCTTTCAGTTAACAGTGGGCATTTAAGATTTCTCCATGTCTTTTTGTGGTTTGATATCCTATAAATTTTACTGTTGAATTATAGTCCACAGTATGGATGTACAATTTGTTTATCCTTTAACCTACTGAAGGGCATCTTAGTTATTTCCAGTTTTTGGCATTTATGATTAAAGTGGCAAAAACATCCGTGGATAGGCTTTTTTGTAGACATAAATTCTCGAATCACTTGATGAAATATTCAGGAGTAGAGAGGATGCATCATATGATGAGACTATATATAGCTCTATAAGAAACTGCCAACTGTCTTCCAAAGTGGCTGTACCACCATTTTGTTCTCACCCTGGCAAATCAGATGGTAATGTACTCACTGCGTTTTTGTTTTAGTGAAATAGTCTTAATTTCTCCTTCACTTTTGAGGATCATTTCACTGGATATAAAATACAATTCATGATGTGTTTCACTCCCCCCTCTTCTTGTTTGCATGGCTTCTCATGAGAAGTTTACTGTAATTTTTACATATTTCCATCACGGTGGATTTTGTTTTCTAGCATTTCCCTTTGATTCTTTTTGATAGGTTTCTCTTTTTGCTCACATTACACACTTGTATATATTTTCCAACAGGGTTCTTAACATAGTACTCATTTTAAATTATTTAAAATTTTGTCACAATTTCAACATCTGTATCATATATGAATCTATTTCTTATATTTACTGTTCCTTCAAATTATTTTTTGTCCTCTCTTTCACATTACCTTATTTTTTTTTTT
>NW_023247350.1:0-2606 GCF_002007445.2 Ailuropoda melanoleuca | reverse complement strand
TTTTTTTTTTTATCTTTTTTTTTTTTTTTTTTTTTTTTTTTTTTTTTTTTTTTTTTTTTTTTTTTTTTTTTGGATTTAGATGACCACCATTATTCTCAGTTGCCTGGAAATAATTTGGGAAATTCTTCACTTTTTAAAGTTCCCCAAAAGCCTTTATGTAAAGTGCAGGGTTGGTTTTGTTGCTTAATTTTTTTAAGGCAGGTTTTTTTGTAATTCTTCTTCTTCACTTGGTTCTTCATAGATGAGATGGAGCAGTAAAATAATGAGACGTATTGAATAAGCAATGCATGAAAAATTAGTCTTAATAGCGGCTTAAGTATTAGGTTTACACAAAGCAAGACCCATCTGTATTCAGTCACTCTTCCAGATGAGTCTGAACAAAACATTTGGTTTTATCCAGAAGATGCAAATTCAGATGCCTTCAAGTAATTGGCACAGAATCTGCGTGCGGAGATCTAGGTTATAAATAATAGCGGGTGCTGGGGTATGAAAATAAGTGGAGAATGTCTGACTAAGCCTAAGGAGGTTTGATTTTAAACCCAGCATGCACTAAAAGGCAGTGTAGTGAAGTATTTGGACACTTGGACCCCGGACCTCGATTGCCCAGGTCCTATCTGGACCTCCCACCGTATATCCCATGGCTCTATGATTTCAGACGGGTTAAATTTTCCTCCTTGACAAAAAGCAGATACTTCAGAGTTATGAGGATTAAATAAATGGTATTTTGGACCCAACGTAGTCCCAACAGTGCCTGAGAGGCAAGAAGGAGGTGTTCTTGCTGTTGTTGTGACGATGGTGGTGTCGAAGCTGCCACATGACGGAATCCAGGAGCTCTTGAACCAAGCCCTGTTGTCTCCTAGGGCACAGAGCTATGGTTGGGTATCTAGAGGAGGAAGACAAGAGGAAAAGAACAAGCATTTATAAGTGACGACCCTGTCGTCGGCGCTGTGTGAGCCGTCACCACGTGTCAACCCAAGGTTTCCATATCTGTCACTCTCAAAACTTCCAGCAATCCCACATCTCCTCCAGTAGCTCTCCTGCCCATTCCCACACATTTTGCATGATTTCACTTCTTTCCTGAAGACCTGCCCTCTACCTCCTGCACCTGCCTTCTCAGCAGACAGCTAAGGCGGATGGGAAACACAGCCTGGAGTCATAGAAGCTGGGTTCAGAGCTCAGGTGAGCCACCTAGAAACCATGCCCCTGAATGAGCCTCCCGGCTGCTCTGAGGATTACGATGGTACCTACCTTACAGGGTTGTGGAGATTCAATGAAATAATGAAGACAGACCCCACTAATTATTAGCTGATTAGATAACCTCACTTTCTATTTTGCAGAGATGATAGAAGTCATCGGACAATAACTCCTTCTACCTCCTGCTTCCCACCCACACGTCTATCCTTCTCCCTTCTCTCCCATGTCCATAGAAGAGTCTTTCTCTCCAGGCCCAAGGCTGTGCCCTCCATTGATCCCCGGATCTCCTCCCTCCTGCCTCCTTAGTGAACCTAATCTACTTTTAACCCTCTCTTCTGTACTGTTTACCTTTCCTTTCCATTAATTTCCCTCAAGCCCCAGGGAAGCACTCAAGCTTCACGAAGACCTCGATTTTCCTTCCTAATGGAAGGAATTCTCCACCTCTTCTTTGCAGCCTGTACCGGTCAGGGTCCCCAAAGAAACAGAGCTCTCTGGGGTATCTTGAGGCTCTCCCTGTGGCTTCGGGGACATTCCCACCCCCTCTTTCGAGTTTTCTTTTTCTACCTTGCTGACCACACCTCCATTTCCCTTGCTGGCGCTTTGGTCACCTGTCCTTCAAAAGGTGGCGCCCTCCAAAGGTTTTACTACTCAGCACACTTCCCTCACTGGACAGCAGTGGTTTTTAGCCTCTGGGGAGGGGGGTTATGACCCTCTGTGAATCTGTGAGAGCAACGGATCCTCTCCTGGGCACACCGCACCCAGCCAGCATTTTGCATGTCATTTCTGGGGGTTCACAGACCCTATAAAGCTCATCTCCACTCTCCCAACAACTTGCTGATCTAGCAGGGTACTCGTCATCCATGAGAACCAGCTTAGATGGCATGCTGTTTCCTCCGGGAACCCTCCTTAACCCGCGGTCTCCCCTGTGGAGGGTTGATGCCCCTCCTGCACGAGTGCCTCTGTCCCAGCCCGAGCACGCTGTGCTGTGACGCTCCCCTTCCCCGACTGCTCTTCTACTGGGCTGTGAAGTCAGCTCCCTGAGGGCAGAGACCATCTCATATCCGTCCTTGCATATCATCAGGGCAGAGCGAGGTACCTAGCACAGAGAAGGAACTCAGCAAGACTGAATGAACAGTAAATGTACGAATCTATTTTCAGAGCAGTTCTGCTCATGAAATCTGAAACCCTTACTTTAGAGATGGAGAAAGCGAGCCTAGAGTGAATTGTCCAAAGTAAGGAAAGGGCAGCACTGAGTGGTGAATCCTGGTCTGCTGGCCCCTGTAGCCAATTCTTATCCCAACTCACAGGATGGTCTCAAACCCCCTGTGGTCCACTAGCCTCATGTGTCCTGCTCTGCCCCAACTCTGTCCGCTAGGGCCAGGGATGCTACTGTTGATATTTACACAAGACAA
>NW_023247349.1:0-2605 GCF_002007445.2 Ailuropoda melanoleuca | reverse complement strand
ACTCCCCTGCTGTGTTCCCTCTCTCGCTGGCTGTCTCTCTGTTACATAAATAAATAAAATCTTTAAAAAAATAAAAATAAAAAAAATAAAAAGCTGTTAAGGAGACATATTTGTTTGGAATTTTCTCTGGGGTAGAGAGGATAGAGAATTATTGCTTAATGATTACAATTTGCTCAAGGTAATGAAAAAATTTCAAAATTAGTGAAGACAGTTTGTACAACATTGTGAACGTAATTAATGCCACTAAATTGTACACTTTAAAATGGTTAAAATGGCAAATTTTATGTTATTTTTACGATTTTTTAAAATTTTAAACAAATGAAACAATAAAAACAATGAGAAAAGACATTCTCCAGGAAAATAAACTGACCAAAGAAATGCAGTAGCACTACCCATGTGACACCAGTGGTCAGATGATTAAATTACCCATCCAGAAAATGAAGATCACTATATTGTATTCAACCTCCACAATGTGACACACTAAAATATCTATTTTAATATTCCAAAAGGGACGTTCCTTTATTCTGAGTTATGGATTGAACTGTGTCTTCCCCCAAAAAAAACTTACGTTGAAGCCAGCCCTTAACCACCAATGTGACTATATCTAGAGATTAGGCCTTTAGCAAGGTAATTAGGTTAAATGAGGTCATAAGGTTGGGGCCATAACCTGATAGCACTGGTGTCCTGAGGAGAGACACGAGAGCTCGCTTGCTCTCTCCATGCACACAAAGAAAAGGCCATGTGAGGACACAGCAAGGAGGCAACCTTAGGCAAGCCAAAAACAGAACTCTCACTAGACATCAACCTTGTTGGCACCTTGATATTGACTTCGAGCCTCCAGAACTGTGAGAAAATAAATGTCTGTTGTTTGAGCCACCTGGTCTGTGTTACCTTGATGTCAACAAGAGTAGGCTAATACACTCCACGTGAGAGGAAAAATCTAAGAAATCGTCATTAAAAATAAAAATAAATTACCTCTGCTTGATCCCAACTTGACAGCTTTTTGGGAGTGGCACCAGGAGTCTGATCAGCCGTTTGATCCCAACGCCGTTTTCGTTTTGAGGGAGGTTGGGACGCTGCTGCTCCATTGACAACTTTTAGTTCTCCAGCTTTAGCTTTTTCTGCTAGCTGCTGCCTAATTTCTCTCTAAAAATATTTCAATAAGCACTGAGTATCTCTAAAACCTTTTCAACATATTTTCATATAATCAGCACAGTCATTTCAATTGAATGTCATTGTCTTCACTCATTCTGCTTTCTATGCTACTGGGAGTCCCCTTCCTTATTTCCCTTTCTTTTCTGTATTTCTGGTTTTATACAATGTCTTTTTGCATAGAAGACAAGCAACTACGGAATTTATAACATGGAGCACCCTACCTTAAAAACAGTGAAGCAAAATCTTCAACATGGAAAACCAAAATGTTTTCACTGAAACAGTTTTATTGAAACTCACATATGTAGCAATTCAGACTATGTAATAATATAGAAAAGTGGCAAAAAGTAGAAACTTAAAAACTGTACGGAAATATCATATATAATGTAGTCATAACAAATGTATACTTAATTTACCCAGTGATTTTGTAAGGTTCCACTTACTCCATATAACAAAGTATATATTTGTAATAAACTTATGGAGGCTTACTGTTAAAACAAAATGGAGCAATCTACACTGCAGGCCAGTAGGAATCCTTCAGAATTTTCCACCCATATCCAAACTGAATCTTATGGAAGATTTAGAGGTTTTTCATGGAATGATTTAACTATTTGAATTTTCCCTTAGCCATTTGTTTCAGACACACACCACCAATACTCCCCAAGGATATATTCACCATGAGATACATTTCTCTCTGTTATGTGTATATATACACATACATATACATATATGTGTAAACATCCTGACAGCCAAGTGGCCAAGGACTAAAAAAGGAAATATGAAAAGTTTAATTTGGGAGGAGGCAGAATTCTGGGTAAAGTTTATTTCTCAACTTAGTATTTATTAATACTACTAAAATATTACTTGTGCAGCAAATAAAAAGAAAACAAAAGTCTCTCAATTTGAACTTTCTTTTTACATTCTTTCACAACCACCAAAATAAAAATCAGGTTCACATACCTCTTCTTTAGTTAAATGCTGTTCTCGCATTACATCCATGTAAGTCCTAGCATTCATTTTAGGATCAGGGGTCTTCCCTCCTGCAGAAAAGAACAGCAACAGGACAAGAGTACAATAAATAAAAGATAATTAGGTTAAATTGATTTATCTGCCCTGCTCTAATATTATGTTATTCCATAATCATTTAATTTATTTTTTGATGGAAAACTTTAATAATTATACATCTTACTTTTTATTGAGTTTGCTGATCAATTTAACCTGTTTGAACACAAACATATCTACAGCAGTTTAAAACAAATATTTTAATGCATATAAAAACAAAATGACAGCACAGTTTAGAGTCTTCAGAAGTGATGGGTTCCTGGGTTGCTAATCCGGAATACGTACACTTTCGTGCCTTTGTCTCCATCAGCAGTTCTGACTTCAAGCAGCAGAATAGAAGCCTAGAAAATTATCTCTTTACCATTAGTAACACTTTGGAAAGATATTTATA
>NW_023247348.1:0-1845 GCF_002007445.2 Ailuropoda melanoleuca | reverse complement strand
TTTTTTTTTTTTTTTTTTTTTTTGTGGTATCTCTGGCAGCAGCTGCATCTTCTTTGTCTTCTGGCTTTAGGACTCTGGTAACACCACTTATTGCTATCCCTTCCATCTGAGGGCTGGTATTACTTCCTGCTCTTGCTAATCTTTGGATTGCCTCACCATCCCTTTTGGTTTCTTAGCCTTAGTTCCGTCACCAATGAAACCAGTTCTCTGTGTTCCTTCTACTTGAAAGATCCAGAGTTAATTTCCCGATTACACTCTGATTGATACACATACTGACAACCTTAAAGATTACTAGAAATTCTTGGTCTCCAAAAATAATTACTACCTCTTGATTATACCATTAAATGATCAAGAATCCATTTTCCAATTCTATTTAAGCCCTATAGTCTTTATGATTTATGGTAGAAAAATTGAAACTGACCAGTATTCTGTAAATTGAAGTTTTTCTCAAGAGTGAACTGAAGTTTGACAAGATCCAAATACTGTACTTGATAAGAATAGAACATATAGGAGCCTGGGAATATGGTGGAGTAGGAGGATCCTAAGCTCAGCTTGTCCCATGGTTACATCTAGATAACAGCCACATCAGTGCACCTAACCCCCAAACAACCCAGACTGGCAGAACAGGCCCTCCATAGTTAATTGTAGAGAGGAGGCCATAAGGAAAAGGGTAGGAGGGGCAGCGATGCAGTCAGTACCCAAACTCTCAGCAAGACTAACCACAAAAGGGAGGGACACCACAAGCATAGAGAAAGAGGAACGACAACCCTTCAGGCACCCCAGACATGGGGGGCCTGCACTGGGAAGATGAGTTACCACAACATCTGGCTTTGAAAAGCAGTGAGGCTTAACTTGATGAGTTTCCAGTCAACAGGGCTTAACTCCTGGTACTTTAAAGATCAGTGGGCTTAGACCTAGGAGAGCAGAGAGTGATAGGAAACTGAGTCCCCACTCTTAAGGTATGCCATAACAAACAATCCTGCTGAGACACAGCATAGAAGCAGCAGTTTGAAAAGTGCCTGGGTACATAGGAAGGAGATTTATTTACTATCTCAGAATATGTGCTGGAGAGGTGTAGGAATCTTTAGGAGACTTGTTCAAGAACAAAAGAGCTGGCAGGAACATTTCTCCACTGCCGCCACCCCCACCCCCCCAGCCTAGAGAGCTGGACACCTGCAGAAAACATCATGAACGCTCTCCACCTAGCTTGCTAACACACCACACTCTGCCCCTGCTTTCTCCTGTGGATCCACCTCATTCAACTCAACCCAAGAGTCTCTCCAAAATGGCCCCTGCAATGTCACATCCTACAAGCAGCCCCCATAGTGACCAGTGCCATTCCAGAGTTACTCCTACCCTGGGGAGAGGGAAAGATAACCATACACACCAATTTGTAGCCCCAGCAGTGAGCTGGAGCCAGATACCTAATCTGAATGCCATTACCACCCACCAATAGGGGGCAACTCAGGGGGAATTCTCCACAGTTTCGTGCAACCCTTGACCCCAGCAAATGGGCCGAGGGCAAGCATCTGTTCCAACCAATTATATTTACACAATATACACAGCCCCAGACTGGCCCCTTAACAGCACAGGGACCAAACCCTGCCCACAACAGGCAAAGAAAGCCATTCCAGAAGGCAAATGTGGCTCAATCACAACAGTAGGGTGCATGCAACCACATAGAGGAGACACCCTTGAAGCTCCTGGTTCTGGTGAACAGGGGACATTGCACTACAGTAGGACCTCTTCTTCAAAAGGCCACTACTTTGAAGATCAGGACATGTAGCTGACTTTCCCAATACAGAGAACAGAGTGAGAGAAAAAATGGGAAAAGAAAAAAAAAAA
>NW_023247347.1:0-2604 GCF_002007445.2 Ailuropoda melanoleuca | reverse complement strand
TTTTTTCCCAGTGACTTTTGGAATAAAATTCAGAAATTATAGGTTTAATGTGTGGAATATATACATGTAAACATGTATTACAATTAATATTTACATAAACTCCCATCCTTCACATGCATGCATATATCATGGCCTAAAGCCAGACATATACCCACACACCTAAACAAACACATCCACATTCCCTGACCCTAGCTCCTCCTCACACAGATTCACCCAGTCACATACATGGAATTTCTGAACCTGGTAAACCAAAACTTAAATTTTTCCTCAGTCTAAAATTCACATGAGCAAAAAACCTGAAACTGGAGGGCTGATCAATGCCTCATTATAATCAGATCACCAGAAAAATTATATACAGACTAAATTCTCCAGCAAGCTACCCCCTAAACTTTTGTTTCAACCATATTGTCCTCTCTAAACTATGTTTGTGAGCCATTTTTTAGAGTATGTATGAATTAAATGGAAAAAAACTTGGAAAATTACAACATATAGGGCAGAATATTCCAGTGTGTTAATGATTTATAATATATTGTGTAATCAAGAAAACAAAATTTGTCTTACAGATTAGAATAGAGATCATAGGGCTACTGTAAAACTCTCAGAAAATCTAGTGATGGATTATCTTGCATTTCTTCTTTCCCACCTCTTAATCTGTAATTATTTTGTCATTTATTATTTGTTATTCACTGTATTTTATCAGTTATTGCTAAAACTAGAAATAATATGAAGTTATACCCTTTATTCAAATTACATGTACAATAAAGAAAATATGCCTGATCTAGGATGAATGAAAGGTAAGAAAACATGAAAGGTTATTCTCTCAACTATGTAAATGTCATCAGATAAATGGAAATAAATGTAAGCTCTAGTTTTTCAAAGTGCTTTCAGACTATTGTAGGTTTATTGCTTTCATTTTCAAGTCATATCATTTTTAGTTTATGTTATGACATCCAAATGTTTAAATTCCTTCTTCCACTTCAATGACTACCATAAGATATAAAGAATACTTCAATTCATAGACTGATTAAATAGTTTTTTACTCATTGAAAATAAATAAATAAATAGATGATAATGAAACAACTTCAATTTCTTGTCCTGGATCTGGGTCTCCTGCAAGAATCATATATATTAAATCAGATGTAGAACAGACACTGAAATACCCGTACAGTTATATAAACCATGAATAATAATTTAAATTCAAACATTCTTGGGGCACCTGGGTGGCTCAGTGGGTTAAGCTCTGCCTTTGGCTCGGGTCATGATCCCAGGGTCCTGGAATCGAGCCCTGCATGGGCCTTCCTGCTCAGCTGGGAGCCTGCTTCTCCCTCTCCCTCTGTCCCTCCCCTGCTCGCACTCTCTCTCTCTCTCTCAATCTCATAAATAAATAAAATCTTAAAATAAATAAAAAT
The DNA here is from genome assembly GCF_002007445.2 of Ailuropoda melanoleuca. Classification (NCBI taxonomy): domain Eukaryota; kingdom Metazoa; phylum Chordata; class Mammalia; order Carnivora; family Ursidae; genus Ailuropoda; species Ailuropoda melanoleuca. The sequence continues at coordinate 1,195 of NW_023247347.1, read as the reverse complement.
CAAACATTATTTCACCACTTCTTGCTTCTTATTGGTGTCCTAAGTTGTCATGCTGTATTTCTCCCCATAGCAGTTGTCTTAGTGATACTTATTTCACAAACAGAAAAAAAAAGATCCCAAATAATTATTCTCTTTGACATCCATTTTAAGAGAGCCAACATTATAATATCAGTTTCATATTTTTACATTTGAATTTTGGGCTAGGGTGTAGAATGTAATATAATTGTTCAGAATTTGGTGCAGAGTCATTAAGATATGATTTCAACTTTGATTACTTTATGTTAGATGATTTAAGCTTTTTTTCTCTTTTCACAAGAATGTGCAAAAGAACAACACAGGCTGAGAAGTCAGGAAGAAATGAATTTGAATTTCTGATCCATCAATATTGTTCTCTATACAATGGAAACAAAGTGCATTTTCAACCCTAGAGTAGTTCTGAGGATTAAATAAGATATACATTACCCATCTCACTAGTGCTCATGAAATGTTAGTTTCTTTCTTCAACCACTGCTCCTTATTTTCCTTTCAATGTTACGTGTGATTGTTGTGATTCTCTCATCTCAAAATTGAACATCACGAATGGAAACATATTTAAACATTAGGAAATTTCTTCACCTGCTAGGTGATTCTACACATGATATTCTTTTCTAAAAAAAGAGTAATCCTGCTTTCTGTACCCTTGAATCTTGGATATCAAGTGCAAGAACTATAATCTGGAGTAGCTAGTCCAGCAAAAGTCTCATATATTTTGACCATTTCTAAGAATGTAATGAAGCAATTTTTGTGTGAATGGTTCTTGCTTATTTTGAACATTGACTTCAACTGAACATGTGTAAACAGATTCCCTAATTTAGCGGTTTGCTATAGTTTAAGGCAACTGAATAATTTAACACAGTAAGTGAATTGGTTACATGTGTGTCACATCAGCCACCTGAAAATTGTGTCAATATCTGATTTTGGGTAACCTCAGAGAGACTCACAGTTACCCTATTTTCGTTTCTGATATGCCTCTATCCCAAAGATCATAAACTCACATGATGAAAGAGAAGGGCATCTTGATCTTGATACTGCCTAAGCAGTTTATGCTGGTTGAGCCAAGTGTGCGGTAGAAATCAGGTCAGAATGACCTCCTTGGGACCCATGTGTATCTTTTCAAAACTTTCTATACTTTGGGGGAGACCAAAAGGAAATTACA
>NW_023247346.1:0-2604 GCF_002007445.2 Ailuropoda melanoleuca | reverse complement strand
TTTGGATTTTATCCTAATGTAAATGGGAAGTTTCCACTAAAGATATGACAAAATCAGATTCATATTTTTGAGGACCACTACGGCTACAGTATGGAGAAGAGATTATAAGAGGACAATACTGGTCTGTTTTCCAGTCCAATAACCGCTCTTCTTAGACCCTTCTCAGATGTGAGATCGCAGGTGTCTTCATCTGTTCAGGCTGCTATTACAAAACACCATGGACTAGGTGGCTTATAAACAACAGAAATTTATTTCTCAGTCTGGATACTGGGAAGTCCAAGATCAAGGCATCAGCATGGTTAAGTGAGGGGTCTTTTCCTGGTTCAACTGACACCTTTTCAAGTCCTCACACGGAGGTGGTGGGGAAGCTCTGTGAGGCCTCTTTATAAAGACACAAATCCCACTCATGAGGTCTCCACTTTCATGACCTAAGCACCTCCCAAAGTCTTTACCTCTTGGTAGATCATGGCTCAGGTCATGATCTCAGGGTTATGAATTTGGGGAGGACACAAACATTCAGACCATAGCAATAAGACAAACCACTGCCCCTCAAACTGGAGAGACAGACAAGCTGGATACAAAGAAACCAATAAGCAGAAAACTCCACAGGAACCAGTGGTGGGGTAAGGATACTGGAAATGTAAATGATGAAATTTCTGGAGGCAGTGAAGACAAGTCTGAAAATTAAATACTCCACAAGACACAATCATTGAGGGACTCTTACATTTTTTGTGAGTTTACCTCCAGAAGCCATACCAGGTTCTCACAATGAACACCTGAGGAAAATCTTGTGCATGGGGAAGAAGGAAGGAAGAAGTAGCTATTTTGAAATATGCCAGAACATTTTGTACTTCTTAACAAGTCCTGCCTTCAAGAGAAACTATTTTACCAGACCCTAAACTATGACAGGTTTATCAGAGCCCAACTGAGCTGGAGGAAGGGATATATACCCAACTCCAGCCCTCTCAAGCCATCCTGTATTACCCTAAGGGAGCAAGGGTTACTAAAAAGCAAATGTGAAGTTCACGGTCCAGTAACACAGACTAACTAAAAGACTACAACCTAATCATAGGACCAAAGAACACCTGGCCTCTTACACTCTTACTACTACATTACCAAAGGCCTATTTACCATAGTTCCTTTTATGTAGTATTATCATGCCCATCTATCAAAATAAAACAAAACAAAATCAAAACCATTACAAGACTCTAATAGACAAACAAAACACAATTTGAAAAAACTGAATAAGCATCAATGAACCAGAGAACCAGCAAAAATGCTGCAATTATCAGACTAGGAATTTTTTTTAAATGTTTAATATGCTAAGGGTTCTAATAGACAAAGTAGACAACATGCAAGAAAGGGGCAACATAAGCAGAGAGATGGAAATTCTAAGACTCAAAAAGAAATGGAAGAGATCAAGACACTACAGCAGAATAAAGAATACTTTTGATAGGTTTGTTAGACTAGAAATGGCTGAGGAAAAAATTCCTGAGCTTAATTATTTGCCAATAAAACATCCAAAATGAAAAAGCAAAGAGAGAAAAGATTGAAGAAAAAAAAGAAACAAAAGAATATCCAACAATTATGGAGACTATAAAAGGTGTAATATATGTGCAACTAAAATACAAGAAGGAGAAAAGAGAATGGAATAGAAGAAATATTTGAAGCAATAATGACAGACAATTTCCCCAAATTAATGTCTGACACCAAACTACAGATCCAGGAAGGCCAGAGAACATCAAGTAGGATACCTGGCAAAAAAAACTACCTCTAGGCATATCATATTTGACGTACAGAAAAGCAAAAATGAAACAAACAAAAAATCTTGAAAGAAGCCAGAGGAATAATACAGTTCACCCTAGAAGTGCAAAAATAAGAATTATATTAGATAACTCCTCAGCAACCATGCAACCAAGGAGAGTAGTATGAAATAAAGTGTTGAGAGAGAGAAAAAACACCTACCTAAATTTCTGTATTCCATGAAATTATCTCTCAGAAATGAAGGAGAAATAAAGACTTCCTCAAACAAAAATTGAGGGATTTGCTGTTAGTAGAACCGCCTTTCAAGAAACATTTTAAAAAGTTGTACCAGGAAGGGCACTTAGGTGGCTCAGTCAGTTAAGTGTCCTACTCTTGATTTTGGCTCAGGTCATGATCTCAGGGTTATGAGACTGAGCCCCACCTAGGGCTCTGCACTCAGCAGGGAGTCTCCTGGAGATCTCTCTCTCTCTCCCTCTGCACCTCCCCACCACTTGTGCTGTCTCTCTTTCTCTCTCTCTAAAATAAATAAATAGGTCTCAAAAAGTTGTTCTAGGAAAAGGAAAATGATATAGGTTGAAACTTGAATCTACATAAAGAAAAAGCACTAGAGAGGAATAAGTGAAGGTAAAAATAAAAACTTCAACTTTCTTATTCTTAATTGATCTAACAGCTAATAGTTTGTCCAAAATAATGGTAACAACAATGTATTCAATGACTATAGCATATGTATAAGTGAAATGAATGACAGAAATGACACAAAAGACTAAAGGGAGGGGCGCCTGGGTGGCACAGTGGTTAAGCGCCTGCCTTCGGCTCAGGGCGTGATCCCGGCGTTATGGG
>NW_023247345.1:0-2604 GCF_002007445.2 Ailuropoda melanoleuca | reverse complement strand
TGTGTTCCCTCTCTCGCTGGCTGTGTCTATCTCTGTCAAATAAATAAATAAAATCTTTAAAAAAAAAATAATCCTCAGAGCATTTTCAGTTTTTGTCATTTCGGCATAAAGGATATCATTCCTACCTCATACTGACTGGTTATCTCTTATTTAAATATCAAAACAGATTTCTCTTTGAATTCAAAACTAGAAAGAGATTAGCTATTGATGAACTAGTCTTTTTCCTTATATTGGACGATAATTTTGTACATGCTATGGGATCAATAAATATTTGCTTCCTGATAAATTAAGGAATGAAAGAATTTGTCTTTCTCAGCTTATACTCTGGCTACCAGAAATCCAGTGCTCAGTTTTGTGTTAAATGGCAGTGGCTTTTCTTAGTTAAGTGTTCCTGCTATATTCTTGCTCACCCTCATTTACTATTTTAATGTTCTTTTATGATTTTACTCTGTGCCCTTCAAAAATCTGTTTTGGAAGTAGCTGGTGTATAAATAGCATAAAAATAAACTGCATATTCTGACATTTACAGTTGTAAGGATAATTCTGTGTTAAGGATGACTCAGTCTGCAAGTAAAGTCATTGGATGTCTATCTAAATGTGCTTTGGAATAATTTTGACCATCCCACAGCTCTTCTAAGGCACTGGTGTTTCTTGTTCTGTTGTTGTTTTCCCCATCAAAACATTTCTCTCTGTATCCAAAAATGCATGATGACTCAGATTGGCTAATTTTATCAAACCGATGTTTTGAAGGGCATTTCACTCTCCGGAATCCTGTCGCAGGTCCTAAATTTTCTTAATTGTACTGGTCCCAGTGTGGATTTCTGTACCCCAGAAAGCATAACTGCCCGTCTTGCTCATTTCCATCTTTGAGCTTTTGTTCTTTCTTGATCTCTTTGCATTTGCTTGCAGTTTTTTCTTAGGTTTTCAACCATCGCACTTCTGCCTTGTCTCTCAAAACCTGGCTTAGGTCTAACCTCTTTTGGTTAAATTTACTTAATGAACTCCAAGTGACTCCTATTACTCGTCTCCTTGGAATTATCTACTCAGTTTTTACTCTATTAATTTGCCCTTATTTATATGACATGTTGAAAGCATTCTGAAGCCGCCTTCTTTTTCTTCTTTTTTTTTTTTTCTAATTACGAGAATGAGTTCTGGCTCTCCAGTTAGAAAATTTACTAATTGTTTCTTAGACTGTGTCTTTTCCTTTTTACATTATCCCCAAACCACGTAATTCAATGTTCTATGGGATGAAGGAATGCCATTAAATGATGTTGGCTCCTAGACTCTCAAATGAAAACATGGAATATTGATTGTTTGCCTTAACAAATATTTTATTAGGAATTAAGATGGGACTTGTTTCCAGAATATTTAAATGTAACTCAGAAAGGTGCAGCCCAGTGTTGGATATGGTTATACATTCAACCATTTCAAACAACAGTTTTCTAAGCGGGTTTCTTTGTTTCTCCTCTATTATTCATATTCTTTCCAGATTGATGGAGGCATATGGCTTTAATTATCAAGTATATGCTGAGGACATGCAGAGCTACAGCTTTTTCCTGACTTTTCTAATGAAGCTAGTTCCTAACAGCAACATTGGCCAGATTATTTTATTGTATTATGACATTAAACATGGACCAGCAGAGGTCTGGCTAATTGGGAATGATACCTTTTCCCCTCGAACTGCTTATTTATTTTCCAGGAAACTAATTTAGTTTGGTTATAAAATGAAACCTCATAATTCAGTATAAATGAGTTTGGTCATACAATATCGATAGCCCAGGCTGGGTGAAATCCTACGAATAAACAAAGATGCTGAAAAAAATTGTCTTTAAAAATGAACAAATGCAGCCTTATTGCTTTTGTTTACTACCTGTACCACTCAACATAACACTGAATACTCGCTGCTCTTCCTTCTTTTAATGAATTGGCAAGCATATTTGTAACTAGTGGGTTAATTGTATAGAGGCAAAGACTGTTGCTAAAGTGCTTTAAAATTAAAAATAGTTATTTCATGTCACTGGCAAATAGGCAAAACTCTTATCATGCTTAAGTGATAAAATTAAGAAAACTTTTTATAAGTCAAATTCGGATTATAAATGTTTCAAATACAATTTATACCTATTATGTACCAAATGTTTAAGGTTGCACAAAACCATACAGCCCTTGTCACCGACTGTTCACCCCACTCATTAGCATCATCTATCTTACTTTTGTTGTGGCTCTCTGATTTCTGTCAAGGCAGAGCCTTTGTTGCTCATTTCATGGATGCTGAAATTTTAAAATGAGTGATATTACCCTGAAAGATGTTTACAAATTTAGACTTTAATCTTGTGGTCACATATTAATTTTGTGAACAATCTCAATGACGGCATGAGACATGACATGTTAAGCTTTTAGAGCACATTCCACATCAAAGAATGGAAGCATAAGGGGAGCTGGGATGAAGGAATTTGCAATTGTACGGGAAAGACAGCTTGGAAACAGACTGTGAGTGATGGTGCTGATGGCGCCTAAATGGATACATGACTTGGAGCTGGTCCTTGAACTGAAAAGTAGTGTTCCAGGAAGAGTGTATGTGGGCAGGGGAGGGTAAGAAGAGAAAGA
>NW_023247344.1:0-2604 GCF_002007445.2 Ailuropoda melanoleuca | reverse complement strand
AAATTAATTTGTAAATAAGGGTGAATGGAAATAAGAGAGAGGGATGACTTGAATACCATCGCTGGTAGGAACCCTGCAGTCAATCCATAATCCACCTCCAGCAACTGGACAGAACCCAATTTTATAGAATGTGTCTGATTATTGCATTTCTGGAGGAATTCAATACAGTGTTAAAATTCATTTTCTGTGTAAAGTTGGGAGAATGACTAGAAGCTGGAGTGTACGTCACTACAAGAAGCTTATTTAATTTTAAATGCTACCTTAGCCAGTTGAAGAGAGATGTAAGTTGAAACAGTCCTAACCGTGAAAAACAAATAGTCCTTTAAAAATATAGTCCAGCAATTAGGAAAATCAAAAGAAAATAAAAGCTAATCTGTTTTTTACAGTTAATTTTGTATTTGCTAGTGGGGAAAAAAACTGCAAAGATAAAAATTAGGTACTTCACTGGAAGTTTGTTAATTTTTCAAAAATTTTTTCCTGACTAAAATGTCATTAAGCTGTGGTTAAATTTCCTCATCTTCTTGATGAGAAAAGTTAAAAAGAATTTAGTTGAGTTAAAAGAATTAGGTCTGGAGGTAGCCATGAGTCCTCAAATTAGACACCCTGGTTTAGAAATAATATCTCTTCTTTCTTTACCAACACTACTGTAAGTTAGTGCTCTACTCCTACTTGGAATTTATTATATTGACATATAATATATGTGAAAATTATATTGATATTATATGTTATATATGTGAAAATACATATAATTTTGCTTAATGACTATATTTATAGTAATACATATGTTTTTGAAAAACAGTTTAAAATTATAATGGTTGATTTGTCTTTTACTATATGCTCTTTTTAATTCCTTTGGCTCTATAATTTTTTAAGTTTTTATTGTTTCCTTTATTTGTTTGCAATAAGGAGATGTTGTTTAAGAGATGCTAAATAATTTCATAGCTGAAACTTGCTCATCTCTAATCATGCCAAGTAATCAGTGTCTCTAGAACTAAGGGCTATTATAATGCCCCACAACATTTACTGCTTTAATGGCCATTATGGACTCTGAGAGGAATTAAAATAGCTAAGCATGACATAAATTATTGTTATGACCAAAATACATACACTAACCATCAAGATAAAGAGGCACCAAGATTTATGCGTGAAGGATGCTATGTCTCCCAAAAGGGTCAGGGTGTGTTTTCTGGTATTACGTTATGTGGCAGTTCACATACAGAAATAAACACAATAAAACCGTAAAAAGAAAAGAAAAATCCTCCAAGTTTGGCCCTACATATGCTCATATTTTATACTTGCCTTAGTGAGGAGATTATAAATCAAATTTGCTTTTCTTTAATTCTTCAAATATTCTAGATTGTTTAAATGGTTTGATTCTCTCTAATTCTTAACACATTCTGGTGGATTGTTTTTATTTCTCTTTTCCATTGCTTAGACCATACAACCCAAGTAGTGTGAGTAAACTTCGGTGAATTCTGCTCAAAGGCTTGCTGCAAATATTACTTGGAAGAGTTTGGAAGCATGCTTTGTCATGACTGTTTTAAATCCAGTCTCAGTACGGTGCCTTTAACTTTTAATGCTGACAATTGAAAAAATATAACCAGACAAAGCTGGAGAATTTGGTTATAACAAATGTGGTTAATGTCTAAGAAAATGGCAATAGGGAAGTCATTATTTTCCCATCCATGTGAAATCTATTGTCAATATTTCTAATGTACTTCTGTCATCTATCTTATAGTACAGATGGGTCCCATACTTTTTATTATAGTTTAATTGCTTTGTTCCTGATTATGTCTAGTTTTAACTTCACAGAAATGTTGCCATGTTTCTAATTATGCAAGTGTTTTATTGGAGACATATGGTTTAATACGAAGGTATTTTTTCATAGCTTTCTATTTTATAAAGGAACCATTGACACTAGGCATAGAGTATAATATTAAAGTTTTAAAATCACAAACAGGCCTTATGACATTAGCTCACTGGTCCATATTTACTGTAATTCTATTTTGGACTAAACATTTAATATGCAAATAGAAAAATGGATATAAGATTTAAAATAAGGTGGGAGGAAAAAGTGCCATAGAAAACCTGTATAAGCATATCAAGTACTGATTTTAAATGTATGTAGTCTTTTTACATAAATATTCTTGTATTTGGTATACTTAATATATCATGTCAAAATTTAAGTAGCTGACATTTAATTCACGCTGTTTAAAATTTCTGAGATGATAGAACTCAGATCATCATTTTATTTCATGTTTCTGCTTTGAAATAACACATCTGAAATTTTGTGTAATTATTTTTGAGAATCAAAAAAATCTATTTAAAGTTAGATAGTAATATTACCTTATCTGTAACTTTTAGTTGTTTAGCTACCAGATCAATAGGTTTCACAGTATAATTAATTATAAAGTAAGCTTTTAATTTGACATTTCAGATTGCTAAGCCTATTGATTTTCCAGGAGAACTCCCTCCCAAAGTTCAATTAAAAAAAATGCATAAGGCTTTTTTCTCTAAATAGGTGAAGGGTACAGACATTTTGCTCTTTTAGCTTACTGATGAAATTATGTCTAAATGTTCAGAAGGTCATTGGAATCTTTTTTT
>NW_023247343.1:0-775 GCF_002007445.2 Ailuropoda melanoleuca | reverse complement strand
ATATATATATATCTTAATAATAGCATATGGCAAATTTGTGGAAAACTTAATATCTTCACTTTATTGTTTAGTAAATTCAGGCTAAACCAAGATCAAATTAACCAGAATTAAGATTAGGACTCAAATTTTCTGGNGCCTAAGCTGTTTTTTCTTCTCCCTGCATATGGCTATCTCCCACAAACTACATACTCTCTTAAATCTTCTGATGTTTTCTAAAACTTCAAGGTATACTTCTGAGGATTATAATACAGCGTTTCATATACTGAGATTATAATATAGCATTAGAAGCTCAGTAAAATTCATCTTCAGAAAAGGTGATATTTAAGATAATGATAACTGTGTCTGAACTGTGGGTTAAAATAAAGAAGAAACTTTACTCTTGCAGAGAGGATGAAATTTGCAAAAATAAAATTTTGGTCTATCATAAAATACATGTCCATTTGTATAGTACAGAGGGATTCTCCATACTAATTCATTTTAAAATCCACCCTTCACTGTTTATTTTTTCATTTTAAAATGGATTCTAATTATTAAACTATAATCTAAAGTAATTCTGCATTACTTTTTCATTGACTTAAAACTAAGGTGTATGTTATTCCTATACCAAATAGAAAACGTTTTGCAGAAAGATTTTTTTGCTGTATATTTTATATCAGATTTTAAGAAAACAAATCTTACGTGTAAATATATCTCACGTCAAAGTTCTCTAAATGCATTTTACAATTGTGTAAATGCAGTTAAGACTAAAACAGCATTTGTCCTATCCTAGCCTCTA
>NW_023247342.1:0-2603 GCF_002007445.2 Ailuropoda melanoleuca | reverse complement strand
CCTCTATGAGCCTGCTTCTTCCTCTCCCGCTCCCCCTGCTTGTGTTCCCTCTCTCGCTGGATGTCTCTATCACTGTTGAATAAATAAATAATATCTTTAAAAAAATATGTAAATGACTCCAGAATCCTCTGTAGTAATTACAAGAATATAAAATAATAGAAGATATATCTAAGGCAAGCATTCTGTTTTCATTACTTTGAATTATTATAAGGAAAAGAAATTACAAATGTAAATATTTTACTTTTACTAAGTAGGAGTGTTCTATATCAAGGTACTAGAAAGATATCAAAAAAAAAAAAAGAGAGAAAGAAAGGATTTGGACAATTGCCTAATTATCGTGATTAGAACCTCTAGTACATTGTTGAATAAAAGGAGATACAGGAGGCATTCTTGTTCCCGATCTGAAGAGGAAAGCATGCATTCTTTCTCCATTAAGTACGATGCTAGCTGTGGGCTTTCTGTAGATATTCTTTATCAAATTGAGGATGTTTCTTTCTCTTTTCTGCTTGTTAAGTGTTGTAATAATGGATAGGGGTTAGATTTTGTCAAATGCTTTTCCTGCCTATATTGAAATGATCACGTGATTTTTATTTATATGGTGTACTATAATAATTGATTTTCATCTGTTGAACTGTACAAAAATTCTGCATTTGTGAGGTAGTCTCACTTGGTCACATTTTATAATCCTTCTCATATGTTTCTGGATTTGGTTTGTATCTTTTTGTATCTATACTCATAAGGAACATCTGTAGTTTTCCTTTGTTTGGATGTCTTTGTCTGATTTTATATCAGGTATAATTCAGTGGCCAATCAATGATTAGAAGATTTCCCTTCATGCCTTGCCTGATGATAAAGGTTATTGACCCTGTATCTTACTGAGGTGTTCAGTACTTTCTCTTACTCAGTTTTCAATTTGTTCCGTGGGTCTAGTTAACACTGCTAGAATTCTGAAATGTTGATTTTAGTTGTCTTACCCACATTATTATTATTTTAGAGGGAAAGTGAGTTTACCAGGGTCTTTTTCTGCCATTTTGGAATTCAGTCACCTATGTGCACCTTTCTCTATGTTATACTTGTTGCTATCATTTTCTAGAATTGTTAAAACCCACCCACACTGCCCCTTTTTTCTAATGTGCTGCTTCCAGTTTACTTCTGGGCCAAAGTCTGCATCATCCCACATTAAAAGCATCTATAAACTAAAAATCAAAGATGCTTTTCTCAGCCATATAATTGATAGAAGCCAAAGATTTTCATAGCTCACTATGTAGTCCTCTTGCATTTCCCTTTGCTAAACTCTATATTTCCTTTAGGATTAGATTCACACTTCACCTTTCTGAAATGTCCTTCTTCCAATCAGAGTTAATCTCTCCTCTTTCGGCATTTTGTTCAAATATCTACTGTAATACTTATACCATTGTACTGTGTTTATTGACATCTATCCCCTTCTCCATACGCCAATATTCTACAGTGAGAATATGCAAGCTTTCAGAGGAACAGGCAAGTTCTATACAGGTTTTTACCCAAATTTGGGAAATTTTCAGCCATCAATTTTTGTCATACTTTCTCTGCCCCCAATATGCACACACTTACCCTCTCTTTCTGGGCCTCTGATGACACGAATGTTACATCTTTTATTATATTCCACCATGTCTCTAAGGCTTTGTTTGTTATTTTTTCAGTATATTTTCTCTCTGTTTGTTTAAGTTGAATAATTTTTTTAAAGATTTTATTATTTATTTTAGAGAGAGAGAGCTCACACGCATTGGGGAGGATCAAAGGGAGAGAATCTCAAGCAGACTCCACGCTGAGGGCAGACTCAATCCCACAACCCTGAGATCATGACCTGGGCTGAAACCAAGAGTTTGGAGCCTTGACCAACTGAGCCACCCAGGATCCCCTAAGTTGGGTAATTTCTATTGCGCTCTTCAAGTTCACGGACTTTCCTCTTTCTTCTCCATCCTGCTGTTGAGTCCATCCATTGAATTATTTTAGTTTCAGATATTGTAAATTTTCGTTCTAAAATGGCCATTTTGATTCATCTTTATATATTCTATTTTTTTGCTGAGGTTTTCTATCGTTCCCATTTGTTTTAAGCATGTTCATAATATTCATTGAAGCATTTTCACGAGTGCTTTTAAAATTCTAGTCATATAATTCTCACATCCACATCACCTAGGTATTGGTATCTCTTGTCTTTTTTTCATTTAGTTTGAGATCTTCCTGGTTCGTGGTACAATTAATTATATTCAGTTGAAACCTGGACATTTTCCATATTATAAGGCTGGATCTCATTTAGGTTTTGTGTTTTAGTTGGCTTCCTCTGGTACTGCTCTGGTGGGTGAAAGGGGTAGTTGTGCTATCTTATTACTGCCAAGTGGGGTGAAAGTGTGTGTACTCCACTCTGCCTCTTTTGACACCCAAGTGTGAAGAGCTCTTCTTGACTATTGGGCTGGATGGGAATTCAGACTCCTGAGTAAGCATCTGCTGGTACAACCCTGGCTGAGGGGGGAGAGGGACACATTCTTCCTACTCCCCACTGTACTCTACTGACAGTGGGGATGGAAGTAGTTCTAGCTCCCTACTTACTCTTCTCTGACACCACC
>NW_023247341.1:0-2602 GCF_002007445.2 Ailuropoda melanoleuca | reverse complement strand
TCTTTCTTTCTTTCTTTCTTTCTTTCTTTCTTTCTTTCTTTCTCTCTTTCCTTCCTTCCTTCCTTCTTTCAGAGAGAGAGAGAGAGAGAAAGAGTGGGGAGGCACAGAGGGAGAGAGGCAGAGAGAAACCCAAGTAGATTTCACACTCAGTGCAGAGCCCAACGCTGGGCTCACTCTCACGACCCTGAGATCATGACCTGAGCTGAAATCAGGAGTCGGATGCTTAACGGGCTGAGCCCCCCAGGGGAATCCCATGTGTCTGAATTTCTAACATATTTATAGAAGTTAACACGGTGGATAAATACCTTCTGTGGTGCTGGGGAGGCAGTCCTGAAGGTCACTGAAGTTCTAACAATACAAAGTTACGGCATGCTCATTCACCAGAAAGTCGCTGAGCATGTTTCCTTAAGTATCATTTTAACGCTGCTTTTAGTGACAAAATGATACACATGGAGCTTTGAGACTTGGGGTTCCTGGGCCAGACAGTATTGTTCCCAAATACTGTGTGTCTGTCAAGAAATTTCGGCCCTTAACATCTCTGGTCCTCAATTTTCACATTTATGGAATAAAGGAGTTGGGCCTGATTGATTCTTGTTTACCCTTTTTCTGCTGAAACTCCATGATAATGACTCTCTAACCTTATAATGCATGGTAATAGTGAACTGCTGTCTCCATATCACATTTATTCATTCCATTTCTAGAATATTGAGCATACTCCTCTTTAAATTTTAAATCTTTCTGTATTTCTAGTATCTCTTGTGTGAGAGATAACCTGAAGCAGAGTGGCATATTTAGATTTAATTTTGGGTCCTCCGTATCTTTCCCACATTAGATGCTGTGTAACTTTTGTTTAGATTGACCTGAAATTGTCTCCTTTTCTACGTATTATAATACGAATGCCAAGATTCATTTTGTAGGTGGATGTGGAATGATCTTGTTTCTATATAATGTTTTCTTTCATCCTTTTCCCCATATCCATATTGATCTAATTTAATGTTCTGCCTTTTTAGTTCAAAATCAAATTTTTCTGTTTCTTTTATTTCTACTTAACCTCTCTAAACTATATCAAAGGATTGACATCCTGCTTTATTCTCTACTGATTCGATCATTTTTATGTCTTTGGCTGTCTTTCTGCTGTTAATCAACTTCATGATAGGGCTCTATTTAAAAATATTGGTGTTCAGAGAGAATAGGGGAGGGAATTATTAAAACCCATATTCAACTAACTTACACTTGTATTTATATGACTTTGTTTGGTACTTGGAAAACTAGATTTTTTAAAAAGTGGGAACAGCACATATGTTTTATGTCTGCCTACTTCCTGTGTTTGCCTATTTCCATGAAATAGATGCATAAGGCTGCAAAAGAATATATTCTCCTCCCTTATCCTCAAACAAGAGTGAAATATAATGCTGTGATATTTTAGACATGGTGGAGAGCATTAATGTAAGTTGAAAATCTAATAAAAAATCTGTTTGCAAACAGAGTATGGATTTTTCAATAGAATTAAGAGGAAATATAATAATAAAAAGCTGCAAAGTAATAGCAGTGTAATAAATCCCCATCTTTTATTCTCTGAAAGCTTTTTTTTTTTTCCCTTAGAGCAGTATAGAAAATACAATTTTATAAGCCCAATTGAAAGCTGAATTTAGTCTTAGACAGGTGAGGCCACCTTACCGACCTTCATTTTATTTCTTTAAAAAATATAATTAAATATATTTTTCTTGGGCAGGTCTGCTGCCACCTGGCAGTTGCAGGGCACGTCTGAACCCACCTTCTCAGTCACAACCGTAAAGCTGTAGTTTTGCCTGCTTTTCTCCGGGAGTACAGTCGTGACGGCCTGGTGAACCAAGGGAATATGAGAGGACAATTCTGGAGGACGTCTTAACACGTGTGAGGCTCACAGGGAGATCTGCAGCAACTCGAAAGAGACAGAATTCAGTTCAAAGCCCGCTTCTCTCTCATGAGACGTGTGGTCTCATCAATAAACCGGGGACACTATAGTACCTGCTTCATGGAGGTAGGCCTGGCCCACCTAATAGCTCTCAAGTGTTTAATTTTACATTAGGGTCGTTCTCCTCTAGGGACACACCTGAGTGTTCGGAATTCCACTCTAGTGGGATACAAGGTTGGATAAGCATGGTATCCCCATGGATCTGGGGGGAATTAAAAACCAGGCAAAGGTGCTTGGATTTAATATGACAAGAAATAAGGGAAGAGTGCACATTTTTGTGCATAAGAAATGCTGTGCTTTTGGAGTCAGATTTCCACGTGAATGGTGGTTCATAAACTCCTCCCATTTAGAGCACTGTGGAAGAGGACTTATTTCTCTATCCATAAAATGAGGTAACAGCTGTCCACCTGAGAGTTATGAGAATCAGTCTATCATGGTGATTTATAACCATAAAGTATCACACAAGTGATACACAAGAAATATGGGGGAAAGGCATTGAGGAAGACAGGAAGAGCTTGGCCCAACCTCTTTTCCCCTCTGGGGATATACAGGATGATAGGCACAGCTGTGCCACAAACTCCCATTTAGTTTTTAAGATTTGTGTTTCAGAAAATAAGAAATATACAGCTGTAGACTTTTGGATGTGTG
>NW_023247340.1:0-2602 GCF_002007445.2 Ailuropoda melanoleuca | reverse complement strand
AGTTCAAAGAAAAAAAAAAAAAAAAAACCCACAAAAAACAAAACACAACAACAACAACAAAAACACTAAATTGCTGTGTTGTAGTGATGCTAACAGTGCTATGTATCAAGCATCTAAGATGGAAATCAAGATAATTTACCTGGGAAACTAGCAGACAACTCACTATGGCTCCATGGTGAAGATTGCAGGGGAGGAAAATAATTTTACTTACCCCCTTCTAGTTTCTTGACCGAGACACCCTATAATAAAAGACAGATTAACAAGAGAAAAACAAACCATTTTTATTATGTACACACATATATACCTGTACAGTAGGGAGCTCCACAAAGATATGAGACTTAAAGGGCAACCAGGCAACTGAGCTAAGGAAAGGGAGAGAGGTGTGGGGCTTCAAGTGGAGGAGGGGCAGGGGTGATTCACAGGAAGATGAGTGGAGGAAATGCTTAGTAAATGGATGTTGCCTTCCAATGCAGGTACATTCCTCAGATGAAAAAGTTCTCTCTGGTGATAGCTCTCTTCCTGATATAAGCCCCCTTTCTAATTTCTTTTAGAAAACTATGGGGGAGGTAAAAAGATTTCTAAGTCCTCTGGGTCCTGATTGCCTTCAGCTCAAAATAAAAGTGGCATGTCCTGGGTGGCTTGTTCTTAATCCACTCAAGATAGATGTTAAAAGGGGTGACTGGGTGGCTCAGTCGGTTAAGCAGTTGCCTTTGGCTCAGGTCATGACTGCATTAGGCTCCCTGCTCAGTGGGAAGCCTGATTCTCCCTCTGCCTGGTGCTCCCCCTGCTTGTGCTCGCTCTCTCTCTCTGCCAAATAAATAAATATAATCTTAAAAAAAACAACAACAAAGGTGTTAAAAGTTTTGTTTCATGAAATGTGAGATTGGAAAAATAACAATACTTGAAATTTAATTTTTTATATGAAGTGATTTCAAATACATGACTTGCATTTAAGAAAATTGAAATGGGTTGTTAATTTCTCGCTCAATATATATAAACATTCATTTTCAATTTTGGTATTTTATAATGTAGTAAAATATCTTGGTTTAGGTGTATAACACTAGTTACCTGTAGGTACTGTTAAAATAATAAGAGGACAATTTAGTTGATCTAAAAAATGTTTATTTTACACTTCCTGAAGCTGGCAGTCTCTACCCTCAAGAGTCCAGAGAACTGCAAAGTAGGGGGACAGGGCTGCAAGCTCATACAGAAAGAGGCAAGCAGGAAACAAGGAAGAAGTACTTGGTTTATGCTGATTGGTTGGGGTTGCATATCATACCATATTTAGAAAGGTCAAGGAACAGGGAAGTGAGTATAGTGCCCAGAGTTGGCTTGGTGTTGGGGGATTGGCCAACTGGATATATTGTGTTTCTGATCAGGTGGAGTATTTATAGGGACATAAAAGTTATCTAGGTTTTGTTTTGCTGACATGGCACTCTGGGCAGTAGCAGCTCCACTTTGGGCCTAGAAATTTATTTCAATGGTACAAATCACTAGAAATGATTTGCTATGCTGACCTACCCAGGGGTATCAATTGTTTATCTGTTGTATATTTAGGTTTACTCCTCTAAGCTATTTGTAACAGGAGCCTAGAAACTGAATTTCTTTCACAAACTTCATGCATCTCTGTTTATTAAATATGGCAGAAGAGTGAAGCTATGGATGTAATTGCTTCCTAACAACTGTCAGGGTGCTATGGCACTTGCTCCATTCATCCTCATTTTTTATTTCAACAACAGCCTAGTTAAGGATCTTGAAGAGAATTATAGAGTTTTATGATCTGCTAATGTATTATGTTTTAATAGTATTGTGATTCTTTAATAGAACTTTTATAAATGGGCACAGTTTGAGATGCAGAATTTCCAACAGATATAAAAGAGTTTTCTACTTTTAGGTATAAAAGGAAGAGAGCGTCTCCTGGACCTGATCGCCACATTTCTGGTACTACAGTTTCTTCGTACCAAGTTGGAACAAAAGGGAATAGTCTTCAAATCACTGATGAAATTGGATGATGCTTCCATTTCCAGGTGGCTTTAATTATAGTATGAAGCTACTTGCTTATATTTCTGACCATTTCTTAACTAAATTTTATAAGAAGCTACATGGAATTGTAAGAACAAAGAATTTATTCACAGGGAATACCTTGCCTGTACTCTTCTGTCATTGGCAGGGCAGACACAATATTTTTGCCTCTTGGGTTCTATGAAAAACCAGGGCTCAGAGTGTTTAAGTGTAGCTTACACTGGAACTCAGATCTTTGGCTCCTGGTTTAGTATTCTTTTCACTATGGCATATTGATTCTGTGTGTTTTTGGAAAATCTACAATATGATTGTTGGGACCAGGCCTGTTCCCAATAAATTGCAGGGCCTGGTACAAGAATATAGATGGAAACCCACATACTATATGTCTAAGTATTTAAAAGTCATACATCAAACTAACGAATTGTTAAAACACATTTTAAAGTCCTGCCTTGACAAATACAACTTTTTTTTTTTTTAAGATTTTTATTTATTTATTTGACAGAGAGACTGCCAGCGAGAGAGGGAACACAAGCAGGGGTAGAGGGAGAGGAAGAAGCAGGCTCATAGCAGAGGAGCCTGA
>NW_023247339.1:0-2602 GCF_002007445.2 Ailuropoda melanoleuca | reverse complement strand
AAAAAAAAAAAGAGAGAAAAATGGGGAAAGGACTTGAGCAGACAGACATTCCTCCAAAGCCCATGTACAAATGGCCAAGAGGCACACGAAAAGCTGCCATTAGGGACGTGCAAATCACAACCACCGTGAGGGCCGCCTGGGTGGCTCAGTCGGTTGAACGTTTGGACTCTGGACCTGGGCCCAGGTCATGCATGACCTCAGGGTTGTCAGAGCGAGCCCCTCCTCAGGCTCCAGGGCGGGCTGGGCGCTGGGCTCGGAGCCTGCTTAAGATTCTCTCTCCCCCTCTGCCCCTCCCCTCCCCCCTCCCCCAAAAGAAAACAAAAAGTCACGTGAGATAGCACTTCACACCCAGTGGGACGGCTATTCTAGGCCCAAGGAAGACAAAGCCAGTGGAAAATGACGAGTCTGGGCGAGGACGTGGAAGACGTGGGACCGTCGCACACTGCTGCTGGGATCGGAAAGTGGTCCAGCTGCTGTGGGAATCAGTTGGGCAGCTCCTCAGTAAGTTAAACACAGAATGACCGTATGACCCCGCAGTCCCAGTCCTAGGTGTACGCCCGAAGGAATTGGGAACCGGTGCTCAAACAGAACCCTGCACGGGAGCACCCACCGCGGCGCACTCCCCATCGGCCCCAAGGTGGAAATCACCGAAACGCCTGCCCACTGATGAACGGGCTACGCAACACGAGGTCTGTCCATGCAGTGGACTACCGTTCAGCCATCAAAGGACATGAAGTCCCGATTCATGCTACCACGTGGAGGGACCCTAATGAAAACGTGGGTGCTAAGCGAAAGCAGCCAGACACAAAAAGCCACCTATTCGTCTTATGATCCCATCTCTAGGTAAGTCTCCAGAAGAGGCAAAACCTCTATGGACACAGGGAGCAGATCAGTGGTTGCCTGGGGGCTACGGGGGAGGTGGGGACGGGGGGGTGCAGTCGGGAGTGACTGCCTGTCAGGTCCGGGGGTTTCGTTTTGGGGTGGCGCCCACGTTTTGGAGCTAGATAGTTGTGATGGTCGCCCCACACCTCGAGTGTCTGCTTGGTGCCACGGGATCCTCCACGTCTGTTGTTTTCTTTCTTTTTTTCCCGTACGATGTCCCCGTGGGGCGGAAAGTGAGCATTCCCTCAAAGAGAGGCTGCAGGGAGCAGGCTGAGCAGGCTCCTGCCAGCCCCATTTCTCTGCAGGCCCAGGCTCTCCGCAGAGGCCAATGCGGAAGCAGTGACCTCACCGGATATACGTGTCACAAAGTGTGCACCCCAGTGAAGGGGGTTGGTCCGTGGTCGCTTGGATACGACGTAGGCGCCCCGAGTACCCGCTGCTTTAAGAAGCTGGGACCCGCTGGCGCACCGCACCACACCCGCTCCGCACCCACACCGCACCCGCACCGCACCGCGAGCTAGGCCCGTCGGAGAAAGCGCAGCCAAGGTCCAGCATGCCGGGGGACAGAAGCCGTCGAGGGTCGTCCAGTGGCCAGAGGCGGACCCGCTCCCGCACTGCCCGAGCCGAGCTGTCGTTCTCTGTGAGCCACGTGGAGCGCCTCCTGCGGGAGGGCCACTACGCCCAGCGCCTGGGCTCGTCCGCGCCGGTCTTCCTAGCAGCAGTCATCCAGTACCTGACGGCCAAAGTCCTGGAGCTGGCGGGCAACGAGGCCCAGAACAGCGGCGGGAGGCGCATCACCCCGCAGCTCGTGGACATGGCAGTCCACAACCACGCGCTGCTCAGCGGCTTCTTCGGGACCACGACCATCTCCCAGGTGGCCCCGGCCTGGAACTAGCTGCCCGACGACGCGACCTGGGTGGCCGGGCCTCGGCCGGCCGGCCATCAGGCACCAGCCAGGCCTGCTCGCAGCTGGGGCGGCCCCGGCCTGGCTGGTGCCTTGGGCAGAGTCCTAGACGGTCAAGAAAAATGGGTCAAGAAACCCACGTGTCAAAGCAATAAAAAAAGAAAGAAGCCCCGTGTGTGTGTGCTTCAGTCGCTTTGCGTGGGACGTGGTTGTGGGGCGCCCCTCTCGTTGGAGCGGCGGAGGGGCGGGGGTGGTGGCGGCGTCCGCCTGCGGTGCGGGGAGCGGTCGGAGTCCGGGAGGACCGAGAAGAGCAGTTTCTCTCGGGGACGCTGCAGCGGGTGGCCCTGGGTGGGAGGGGCTGGCTGGGCTGGGGGTGAGGCTGGGGCACAGAAGACCCCCGCGTTGGCTCTGAGCAAGTGAGAGCCCGGGACGGGCCCGGGAGGGATGGTGTTCCTTGGGCCGGAGCTCAAGACCGTGACTGTGGCGTCGTGATGGGGGCGAACGGACAACGGCAACCCGGGTGCGGGACGGAGGGGTGGACAGACCCGTTGGTACACCGAGTCTAGTGGGGCGGGGGCTTCGACCGGAAGGTTGAGGAGCGACGGCGGCGGGCCGGGGGGCCGGGGGCCGGCAATCAGGAAGCATGCAAGCTTGGCCTTAGAGCCACGCGGGGTCGCGAGTTGAGTTTTGGTCGGGTTGGGTTACAGACGCTAGGAGACGCCCGTAGCAGCGACCTGGGCAAACGGGCTGTCGCCTGGCAACAGCGGGCACGTAGCCAGGCCCCGCCCCAGGCCCCACGAGTTGCGGAGACGCCCG
>NW_023247338.1:0-2600 GCF_002007445.2 Ailuropoda melanoleuca | reverse complement strand
GCAGTGTGGCCGGGTCGGGGGAGACCTCAAATTACAGGTGGTGGCTGGGATGCTGTGTAGCCTTGCTGCTTTGTCATGTCTGCTGCTGACACCCCTAAGCTTGCAGAATGGGCTCTGTGTTCCCTCCACTCAGAGGAGTATGGACTTATCCCAGTGCTTCCTCTTGACCCTCTTTCTACTTGGCTGTTCTGTCATTAAGCTGCTTTGACTGTTTGTGGGAAGGAAGTTTGTCTCTGTCAGCCCTCTCCACAGCCATCGCCATGCAGGAGAGGAAGGAAAAGAAATGACATTATGGAGGAGGAATTGATACATTGCAGACTATTGGTATCCCCAGATTAACTAAAGCATGTCAATTAGAGTGTGTTCTTCTCCTTTAGAAGACTATGTAATATATTTGGGAATTGGTGTTCTAGGCTTTAAAACATTTTTCAGAGAAATTCAATAGCTAATGCTGTGGTGATTTATCTTATGTAAAAGGCACAATGAAAGTCCAAAATATCAATAATTTTGTTAAGTACGAGGGAAATATGTTTGGGGAATTACTGAGACGTTAGAAGAAACAATCTCATCTTGTACTGTACATATATTCTCTCCCCACTAACCAAATGTGAAGTGAAGAATCATCAATCGTGCATAATCATTTTTAAGAACTTGTTTGATCCGTGTTCATGCAACGTTGCCTGGAATTACCAGGGTATTTTAAAACTTTGGGGATTTTAAAACACATTAGACTGGTTTTATTTTACCGGTTTGTTGTCTCCTTTGGGTTCATTCTTCTGTGAATCATCACAACTCAATAGCAACCAGCTTAACACTATCAGACAGATGTAATCTTCATTACTCAGGGAAGGAGTAGCTGATTGCTGAGGCGGCATGCAAAGATTTAAATATTTAGTAAACACGGTACTCCACACAGAGTTAGCCAGGTTTCTTTGTACTTTGGCATACAATAAAATAGAAATAAATCCCTGCTAAATTCCTCATTAGTGATACAGAAAAGATCACGAAAATAAGATACAGCAGGAAAGTAGGTGTGCTGTAACTACATACACTTAATATCTAGCCTAAAGGAAAGCTTCAGAAGTCTCTCTGACCCAAGATACCATTGTTTTAAATGTTGAACACAAACAAAACCAAGTGACGTCAATAACGGTTTATATAAATCCCAGTATATACAGTCAACTAGACTGTAGACTAGATTCATGGTATCAGAAGAAAACATTGGGAAGAAGTTGATTGATACAAGTCTTGGAAGTGATGTTTTGAACAGGACCACAAAAGCACAAACAACAAAAACAGAAATCAACAAGTAGGACTACATCCAACTCAAACGCTTCTGCACAGCAAAGAAGCAATTAACAAAATGAAAAGACAACCTATGCAATGGAAGAAAAATTTGCAAGTCATATCAGATAAGATATATATCCAAAATACAATAAAGAACTCCATGAGCTCAAAACAACAAATAAACAATGTCAGAAGAACTAAATAGACATTTTTCCAAAGAAGACATCCAGATGTCCAACAGATATGAAAAGATGCCCAACATCACTCATCATGAGGGAAATGCAAAACCGTAGTGGGATATCCCCTCATACCTGGTAGAATGGCTACCACCAATTAGGCAAGAGACACAGGCGTTGGGGAGGATGTGTTGCAAAGAGAACTATGCTATTGGTAGGAACGTAAATTGGTGCAACCACTAGGGAAAACAACATGGAGATTCCACAGAACATTAAAAACAAATCTAAAAATATCATCCAGCAATTCCATTTCCGGGTATATACCCAAAGGAAAGGAAAACATGATTTGAGAAGATATCTGCAATCCATGTTTGTTGCAACATTATTCATAATAGTCAAGATATGGACACAACCCAAATGCCCATCAACAGATGAATGGATGCAAAAGACATGGTACATATACACAATGAAATATTATTCAGACCTAAGAGAGGAGGATATCATTCCATTTGTGAAAACATGCATGGACTTTGAGTACATTATGCTATGTGAGATAAGTCAGAAAAAGATAATCAGTGTATGGTATCACTTATACTTGGAATCCAAAAAAAAAGTGGAATGGTAGTTATCAAGAGGGGGTAGGGGATAAGACTGAGGGTACAAACACAGTGAATGGTAAATAAGCCACAGAGATCTAATGCACAGTATACTGAACAAAGATAATAGTATTGTGCTGTAAGCATGTAGTGTGAAAAACATCACTACATCAGCCATCATAGTACAATATATAAGTGTATCAAAGTAACAGGCCATATACCTTAAGCTTACACAATGTTACATGCCCAATTTATTAATAATTTTTAAAAAGTGATTTATAGGGCATTATATAACTTCATAAAATTAAATTTAATAAATAAAATAAATTTTAAAAATTCAAGATATTGGATACTTGTACTGAGGCGGGCAGGTAGGTAAAGGAAATAGCATGTAGATTGATCTAAGTTATCGGTTATATTCTCATTCTTCTCTTGGCTTGCGAGCCCATAGGTAATCATTATAGTGTTAAAAATGGATGGATGGGGGCGCCTGGGTGGCACAGCGGTTAAGCGTCTGCCTTCGGCTCAGGGCGTGATCCCG
>NW_023247337.1:0-1811 GCF_002007445.2 Ailuropoda melanoleuca | reverse complement strand
CCAACCTGTAGCCAAGTCGGACAGAGGCTGTGGGTTACCTGGGGACCCAGTGCTTGCTGGTGGTGCCTGGAGTAGGAGCAGTCTGCTAGAACTGAGCCCTTGCCTGGCAGGATCTGACGTTATCTCCCAGAGGAGAGGGTCAGAATGGAGCTGAATTGTAGGCACACAGCTGGTGTCACAGAATCTCTTGGTGGGGAAAAGAAATCCCACACACTTGGTGACCAGAAGGGTCGGAAGTAAAGTGTTCTGTGTAAAAGTAAAAGACACACACAAAAAGGAAAGATGGGAGGTTTTTCCAATCCACGGACCCTGCCGAGATCTAGGGCAGCAGCTAGAGACGTTTCTGGAAGAGATGGAACTGAACAAGGAGAGGCAAGTCCAGACACAGCCTGTTCCCACACTGGGCCTCCCGTCTGCAGAGCTAAATGCTGAGCAAAGATAGGTTTCGGGGAGAGCAGAAACATGGATCCCACCGGGCCACTAAGAACTTCAGAATCATCGCTGGCACCTGCTACTCAGAAATCTGTTGAGGGTGATTGTCTTGACAAAAGGAATGCTGAAAAGGAGAAATAAATTAACCACTAGGACTTAGATTTTACTGGCCAGAGCAATTCCCCTGCAGGAGGCAGACTCACACTCAACGGCCCACCCTCAGTGCGGTGCCCAGGGGTCAGGAGCTCGGGGCTCAAAGGGAGTGGAAATTGAAAGTCTTTCTATACTTAAGGTGTCCCTGGGTGGCTCAGTCATCTGGGCATCCGACTCTTGATTTGGGCTCAGGTCACGATCTCTGCGTCCTGAGATGGAGCCCTGAGTTGGGCTCTGTGCTCAGCGTGGGGTCTGCTTGGGATTCTCTATTCCTCTTCTCCTCCCCCTGCTCCCATGCACGTTCTCTCTCTCGCTCTCTCTAAGATAAATAAATAAAATCTTTTAAAAAGACTTTCTATACTTTCTATAGAATGTGCAAAAAGGAACCCAATTCTAAGACCTGGTGATTGGAGTGTCATCATTCAGGGTCCTAAAATTTTCAAGAATATGGGATATCTTACATGTTATTCTTTGATAGAAGAAAATGGGAATTTTACTTCTTTCCTTTTATCAAACAGCTCTTGCTACAATAACGCTGCTTGACAAACAAGCCCAGAACTTCCCGTTGTGTTTCTTGTTCTAGGTTTGTGTGCAGGCTGTGGCTCTGCTGGGCTCAGCTGGCCTGGGCTGGGCTGGGCGTCAGGCCATGGGCTTAGCTCCGGCTTGCTCATTCACCTCCTCGTTGTCCTTAGAGAAAGTGGCTGGCTAGGAATGGCATGGGCCTTTCATGGCAGACGTGCAAGGAGCCAATGCAAGGCATGCTGGCACTCTTGAGGCCTCTATCAGCATCTGGTGTGCTCATTGGCCAGCATAAGCAAGTCATGAGACAAAGCTCTAAGTCAACTGCAGATACAGCTTATCGTCCATACGTTCCACTGGGAGGCACTGCAGAGTCACCTGGGGAAAAGTCTGGACATGCAATCTATTCGAGAGAGGAGTAAAGGACGGGGACCTGTCATCCAACTGACCGCTTTCCTGTTGGGATATTGCTCTCAAAGGAGCGTCGAGCTCTAGATGACGGTTATAGGCAATGCTTCTCGCAAGAGTGAAATCGAGAAGATCTTTCTCTCACGTTGCCTCTGTCTGCCTCTCTTTCAGATACACACATCTCTAGGGCGGTTTTGGAAATGGTGCTGGCTTTGCGTGTCGTAGCATCTTTTTTTTTTTTAAGATTTTTTATTTATTTATGTGACAGAGAGACAGCCAGCGAGAGAGGGAACACAGCA
>NW_023247336.1:0-2599 GCF_002007445.2 Ailuropoda melanoleuca | reverse complement strand
GCTTGTGTTCCCTCTCTCGCTGGCTGTCTCTCTCTCTGTCGAATAAATAGATAAAATCTTTAAAAAAAAAAAAAAAGAATAATAAAAGTGCATTAAGTAAAAAGTGAAGAAATCTGAATAAAGTGTGGACTTTAGTCAATAATAACATATCAGTATTGGTTTATTAATTATAAAAAAGTACCATATTGATGTAAGATATTAATAATAGGGGAATTGAGTGTGGATATGTAAATTTCTATTATCATCTCAATTTTTCTGTAAATCTAAAATTGTCCTAAAATTTTTGGTTTAAAAAATATTTTTTGGTATGGCAAAATGTCATTAACAATAATGGCTCTTTGTAATGACAGCCCAAACTCCCCTCCTCATTCTCAAAACTCAATAAATTTACCCATGTTGAATATTTAGTCACTGAAATTAGACTTACATATTAAATCAGTGATTACATGTTCATTGTGTACAAAGTATTGTATTAGGCACATCCTTTATTGTTTTTTTTCTCTTAAATATAGCTTTTGCTTTCAAAGTCTTAAAAACTAACTATAGAATTAAGAGGTAGACCAGAGAGTTTCAAACTTGGAACCATTGAAATTTTTGACTGAACAATTATTGTAGAGGGCTGCCCTGTGCATTATAGGGTGTTTACTAGTATCTCTGGCCTCTACCTACTTGATGCCAGTAACAACCATAGTTATGACAACCAAAAGTAAGGAATTCTCTGTACTTCTCAATTTTTTAATAATTCTATAACTGTTCTAAAAATCAAAGTCTATTAATTAAATGAACCTTTTATCTGTTGTTCCAGATAAAAATGTTTTAAAGATATTTATGGAGATAACTACATCTTGGTAGTTAGGATGAACTTAACATAAGATTTAACATTTATACAGAGACTTTCATGTACATTTTCTCATGTAATCATCTGAAGAACCTTGTGACATAAACATTACTCTTGGTAGTAATGGTATTCATATTATTTTTATTTCCATTTTATAGGAGAAAATTAAAGTTAAGAAAGATAAAGTGACTTGCCCAAGATCACTCAACTTGTATTCAAGGGCAGGAACTCAATCTAGGCATTTTGATGCTTTTTTTCATTTCAGCATGCTGTCTCTCATGTCACCATCTGCAGATATCGTACAATAAAGAAAGGGGAGGAATATTCTCTGATGCATTGGCTTCCATTATAACATCTGACCTGACATTACAGTATCTAAAATGGAGGCAAGAGAACTGTGATTTATAAGCTCTGGGAACTCATTCAGATTGGGTTATGTTTCAATAGTTTAATTGTTGTTGGTTTGCTTGCTTGACTTGTTTTATTATATTCTGTTTAGATAATGACCAATAATAGATTATAATATTTTATATTTTTATATTGTTATGTATGTTATATTTTGGATGCAATAAATTGATATACCCATATTTCTTTGTGTACTAATTTCTTATTTCTTAATGAGACACAAGACACTGTTGCCTCTGTCTTTTGAAATGTAACAAAATTGTGTGTGGTTCATGTTGATAGGATTTTTAAGATTCTAAAAATTTGTGTTTTAATTATAAAAAATACTGCAGATACCTAATAAATTTGTGTTCCCAAATAAACACATCCCAAACTAGTGAGTAATTAAAGTGATTTTTTTTGTCCTTAACCAAATTAGGCTGAAGAAATTTCATAGAATAAAATTATTTCCTGGCCAGAACTTTCCAAAATATATTTCTACTTTAGAATATGCTCCTCTTCAATAAGTGATGGAGTATACATGAGGAAAGCTAAGATAATATGACATTGAATGTTTGATTTACTCAATGTAAATAAAACCATTACTCAAGCAGAGGAAAGATTAGGATAACTGAGTTAATCCTGAATACTTTCTAGCCTATGGTGAGAAAGTATTTTTCCTCTCTAAAACAAACAAACACATTTTGTAGCAGACAGTTTTAAGGATATTCATACCATGCTACCTTAATTATCCATGTAATACCTTGACTGAATGTCCCAAAGTGTCTTTAAAGGCTAAGAAATTTCAGAAATGAAAAAAAAAGGAAGAAGAAGATTCAGAGATGAACCATTTATTTAAATTAAAGAGAAAGTAATGTCCCCTAGACCAATTATCTCCAAAGAAACACAGGTTGAGTTGGGGGTAGGGGAACTTAAAACTAATGGTGGAAAATGATGCTTGAAAGGAAGAAAGACAATAAGCAAATAATTTAAGTATGTTCATCCAAGCATTAAGTATTTAAGCTTCTACTGATTGTAAGCCTCTATATGCTTGTATTAGTAAATTCCACCATTGTGTGATGCTGAAAAAACCGTGTAGACAACTTTCATCATTGTAAATTCAACAGTCATCATATTTGCTTAAATAGTCAAAAGGTACAAACTTCCAGTTAGAAGATGAAAGAGCTATTGTGGACATTGCTGCTATGAATGCTGGGGTGCATGTGCCCCTTCTTTTCACTGCATCTGTATCTTTGGAGTATGGAAGGAGCTGAGATGTCCTTCAACAGTTGAATGGATAAAGATGTGGTCTGAGAAACAAACTGAGGTCTTCAGAGGGGAGGGGGGTGGGGGAATGGGATAGGCTGGTGATGGGTA
>NW_023247335.1:0-2598 GCF_002007445.2 Ailuropoda melanoleuca | reverse complement strand
AGTGTATAACGTAGGAAGTCAATATTTATATACGTTAGGAAATAGTCCACAATAAGCCTAGTTACCATCTGCCACCATAAGTTGTTACAATTACATATATTTTATTTCCAATGTCTTATTTACCTTGAATTTAAATTTATTGTTTGTATGTATATTTTGTACAAAGTAAATGTACGTTTTGATAAAAATACACATGCCTATTATGAACCTGTATGCTTCTTCTTACTATTTTAATAAGATTTATTTCATTGCTTTTTATGTAAAATACAGAAAACATACAAACTTGCATCATTAAGAATTTTTTAATTATAACCCATTTAAGGCTGTAGTTCAGAAGGGAATCTGTAAGTCCATATTCACTCCACTCCAATGTAAACTTCATCTCCCCCAATACACAAACACATGCGCAATACAACATAATTTCTACGAAGACGGGATGTTTTTTGTTGTCATTCTAGTTTCCCAGAACACTTCCTGACACACAATGATACATAATAAATTGATATGCTAATAAATTGAATAATTAAAGAATGAAAAAGAAACTTAGACTGTACATGTGCCATTAGAATTCTAACCGTCTGAGAGTATGAAAACTTTGTTTTCTCTTGGGAGGTCAGTATTGTCCATGGAGATGAAGCCTAAATGGTGAGTCAAGAAAGGAATTTAGAGAATCCCTGATAGAGATGTTCTTTTAATTGTTCTATTTGTTTAAAAGAACTAAAAAAATAAGTAAGTGGCCAAATAACATAAACTTGGGTTACTAAACAGTTAGCTGTAGAAGAGGGAGGGAAGATATCAGAAAGTCAGGAAGATAAAGGTAATAGAGAAATTTATGAGCCCCTATGAGCATGTAATTTTAGTTTATTGCTGTGCCTTTCATATTTGGGCCTTCTGGGTTTGTTATTAAAGAGTTTCTCTGGAGAGGTAGAGTCATCACTCTCTTCTGTTTATGAAAATAATATAAAGTTCTATTAGATGTGTCCAAAAGAGGTTTCAGAAGACATAAAATTTATTTATACATATAAAGTATCTGTGCTCTCCAGTAGAAATTTCTGCAAGCTGGAAATGCTTTACGCTGTCCAATATGGTAGCTACTAATTACATGTGGCTATTGAGCACTTTAAATATGGCTAGGATGACTGAGGAAATGAACTGTTGATTTTATTTTAATAACAAGTTTATATAGCCACATGTGGCTAAAGTCTACCAAATTGGATAGAGGAGGTTTAGATGATCAAAATAGGCCAAACCTATTTTGTTTTCACAACAGTAAAATACAATATTATCATAAGGCATAGTGTGAAACATTTCTACCAACCACGGATTCCAGGATGAAATGAGTACCACAAGAAAATGGGAATGTAGCAACCAGTCAGGAACACAAGAGTAAACTGACGGAGGTAGATAGAAGTAGATATAATGGCTGGATAAAAAGAATCATCATTTTCATAATAAAATAAATTGTGTCAATACATAATTTTATGCAATGGATCAAAATAAATGATTCACAAAAAATAAGACATGATTTTTGGTCAAACTTTCATGCTAATTTTAGTAATTGCTTTACCTGAGGCTTATTAAGTTTTTCTTGAGAAACCTACCATATTACAGAGGTTTAATATAATCTTTTGCTTCAGAATATAACATTAAAAGCTTGATTATTAACTGATAAATCTGATTCTTTTCGTTCTTTTAATTTTGCAAAATTAAATTTTGACTGCATTACTATGATTTCGATGACTATTCAGCTAGTAAATGTATATTTACATTGCACACTTACTTTGAAAATCTTATATTGTGAAATGGACACTTAAAATCCAAATTGATGCTACGTTATATTTACTTGCAAAGTCTTTCGTATGAGTAAAGTAGGACGCAAAAATCCTTGACCTCATTGAAAATGAAGCCACCTGCATGGTAACATCAGGATTCCTCACATTACTGGTAAATATTTTAACATTGAACTGCTGTTGCTGACAGTCTTCAGTTTGATTGTAACTCAGGTATGTTTTTTCAAGCATGATTTTTTTTGGTATAAACAGCCATGAATCGATGCCAATAAAATCTATATACCTCATTATATTGCTAACTCTCCCAAATGGGAAAAAGAATTATCTCCTCATAAAATTTGAAGTCTTAGTATTGGGAATAGAATTCATTGGAAGAAAGCATACCTGAGCATTCCCTAAAGACATAGTATGTAGGCTGTTTGCCATTTTCATATACTTCGCTTCTTACAACTTCAATCCACTTCAATCACAGAGATTAGTTTCAGGATGGGCAGGCTCAGGAAGGAATAATTCCATCCTGCCTCAATACAACCTATTAGTTATGACAAGAATTGTTCTTTATTGTTGACATATTCCAGTGTTCTTCCCCAAACCAGAAGGCTATATATAAGGAAGATATTACGATGTTGGGAGGAAGGAGGGATCAGGGAACCACATTCTGAAACTGTTTTTAGATCATAATCCTCGGTATTTCTAAGAAGAAAATCATCTTGCTGTGGTTTCAAGAACTCTTTGAAACAAATACATTTCAGAAGTCATCAGGGAAAAACATCGCTACACAACGTTGTTTCTTCTTCCTTTTTTTTTT
>NW_023247334.1:0-2596 GCF_002007445.2 Ailuropoda melanoleuca | reverse complement strand
TCTGTGAAAAACCCACATTCAGCCAACACTGAATCTTTTCAGGAATAATGCAAGGATATCTGCTCTTGCTACTTGAGCACTGCACTGGAGTTTCCAGCAGGGCCAGTAGGCAGGAAGAAGAAAAAAAGGCATTCAGATTGATAGGGAAGAAGTAAAACTATATTTTCATATGACAATCTTATATATTGAAAATCCTATTGAGTTGACTTAAAATTATTAGAACTAGTAAGCTCAGCAAGACTGAAGATCGACACAAAAAATTAATTTCTATTCACTAGCAATGGACAAGCCAAAACTGAAATTAAGAAAGGATTACTATTTACTTAATAATTTAGGATATCCCATTTCACATAGATTTACTACTTTCGTAAAGCGACATTCACTACAAAATCTAAGACAGAAGAAACCACATAAAATCATCCTTATCAGAACAAGTAATTATTTATGTGAGGTATCCTGCACATGTTATCTGATGCATGTATACAGACACATACACATTTTTTATATTAATCTGTGAAGGCTAAAACCTGTTTTCTGTAAATTACATTATGTTTTATCATGGTTCTTTTTATGATTTTATTTTTAAGTAATCTCCACACCCAACATGGGGCTCAAATTTACAACCCAAGATCAAGAGTCACATGCTCTTCTGACTGAGCCAGCCAGGTGCCCCATGTTTTGTCATGTTTATGCTATCATTTTAACAATTCCATGTTGTTACAGGAATATATCAAATCTTTCCATAATCCTATTGATGCACACTTGTTACATCCATTTGTAAAAACTCAATGACATCATTGATATGACACTTATCTTTTTATGTTTTAAATTTCGTATTCTAAGATTAGTAGATCTAAGAGATACACATTAGACAGTTTAAGCTATACTGGCCAATTCCTGTCCAACATCTGTGCATGTTTTTACTGGCATCCATAGAGAAAAATGTGTAAAAATGTCAACCCTACCCCAATAATGAATACATTTGAAAATTAAATGATAGGAGTGCCTGGATGGCTCAGTTGGTTAAGTGTCCAACGCTTGATCTCAGCTCAGGTCTTGATCTCAGGGTTGTGAATTCAAACCCCATGTTAGGCTCCATGCTGGGCATAGGGCCTACTTTTAGAAGAAAAATTAGATGACCAAATGCCAACAATTAAAAAAAAACTTTTCCTTTGGGGATTGGGAGGGAGAATATTGGATAGGGAACTTGAGAAAACTACTATTCTTTATATTTTTTCTCCCATGAAATATTTTCTTTTCTTTCTTTTTTTTTATTATGTTATGTTAGTCACCATATGGTACTTCATTGGTTTTTGATGTAATGTTCCACAATCCATTGTTTGCATATAACACCCACTAATATCCTTTAAATTCAGCATAACCCTATCTGAAATGTTAATAGAGGAAATGCTACCATACTCTGAATAGAATCATATCAAAGCCTCAATGAAAATACACAGAATAAAAAAATCAATTACCAATTCAGAGTTTACGATGACAATTTTTGTCATTAGTAACTACTTCTGACACTTTCTAAGTGTTATATTAAAATTCTACTTTAACACTGTAGCGGGGACAAAAGATTCAAGTGTTACGTAGTATCCTGTTACTGAAAGGCTAACAAAAATAATTTTCAGTTAGGCTGTATGGTCATAAAAATCACAAAGGATAAACTCATATTGTATATAAGCAGTGGAACACTAGACAGAGTCCCAAATGATAAGAACCCAAGTTGAAAACTGTTTTATAAATTAGGCAAAGATGGTTGCTGTATATTGGCCTGAAATTGTTTACTTCTTCATAGCAGGCTGGGACCATTAGCTTAGAAGCCTGCTGGTGCCACACTCAAATCCAATTAAACACATTCAATTGTTTAATTATAGCCCAAATAAGCACATTTTTAATCATTTAGGGCATGCTTCCTTTGTATATTCTGCAAAACTGCGTCTAATATCTGCCATCCATAAATAAAGCAAACCTTACAGCTGTAACAGACCCTAAAACTGCCGCCATCTTTTGGAGGCTTTGCCCCAGAGGCTCCTCATTGCACTACTGAGCAACATCACCTGGACCTGTAAATCCCCTTTCGAATTCTGTTTCCCTTTTGAGTCCCCTTGCCTCTTTCTCTTCCAGGTTGGGGGCATACCCTGTCATCTCTGGAAGCTCTTGTGTTGTGAGAAACTTCCCCATCACATAAATACCTGTCAAAGCACCACTCAAATAAACCTCATTGTGTGCTACTGCCAATTCGTGGTCATGTCTTTTTCTTTGAGCACCCCCCAAATCCTTGAGCTACAAGAACAGAGGCCTTGGAGAGGGCAGGAGCCGATCACAACAGTGTCATGCCAAATTAGTATCACAGACTGCAGTATCACTGGTCTTCATTTTGGCTATTTACCTGAATTCGTTTTATTAGGATCTTTTGCAGGATTCTTCTGAATAAATTTTATACGAAATTTCTGAGATTAACTCAATGTAATTTTCACCCTTTTACCTATTTAACAAATAAGTTCTGGGCACAGCTACAAAGTGTTGAGCGGTGGTAAGACTGTGTAGCATCAGGATGGGGGGAATAGGAGGATCCTAAGCTCCCCTT
>NW_023247333.1:0-2596 GCF_002007445.2 Ailuropoda melanoleuca | reverse complement strand
CTCTAAGGCAGACAGAAAGCTTTTCTAGATAAAAGCCTGTTCCTTAAACTAAGAAGCAGAATATTTGAATAATTTTTCACGATATACCTATGAATTAATCCTTTTTTCCTCTATTTTATCCTTTGAAATGTCAAGATTACTCAGCAAATGAATTAGCTATGTACAGGGAAAGTATAATTTTCAATTAAGTTCATATGCAAAAAATTGAGTTGCTAATAATAAGTTACTTTAAAGAGCTAATGAAATTAGCAGCTGATGTAAAAATCTGCAATTGTGGCATTGCCAGGACTGAGTTCAATACTCCAGACCTAGGGGTTTTTTTTTGTAACTTAAATATTAGACAAGCTAATCTAGAAATAATATTTGTGGTGATTTTTTATATCATTTGAAAACTATTCTACTTGTACCTACCAATCATAATGAACCCAGATTGACATAAATATTATGCTTATCATAAAATGTGTTATTTTATGACATCAGAAATTTTTAGTCATCTTATTTTTTTTTCTTGCAAAAGCTTACTCCCAAATTAGTGACCTAAAATAATTCATAAGTTTTCATGACAGAGAACCCAAGGAAAAAAATTATCTGGCCTACGATGAGAAGTTCAGAGGGAATTAGGAGAAAATCAGAGATTTTTGTGAAGACAGAGATAACATATGAGATATTTATTTTCTTGAAATCTTTAGGAGTAGAAGGTAATGTAGAAACAGAGGAGCATGCCACATATCTGAGACTCAGCTTTGTGAGTATTGCTTATGCATGTAAGACAATAATATTTTGTATTTTATCTGTTCATTTAGAGCTATACCATAAATAAAATTGGCTCATGGAGATGGAAGGGTGAGCCAGCAACCTGTGCTTGGAGTCCCATGGATTATTATTAGTTTTTTAAGAGAGAGAGAGATTGAGAGAGTGTGCATGAGGGGGAGGGCAAAGAAAGAGGTAAAGAGAATCTTAAGCAGGCTCTCCACCTAGTGCAGAGCCTGACGCAAGGCTCAATCTCACAACCCTGAGACCATGACCTCAGTCAAAATCAAGAGTCAGACACTCAACTGACTGAACCACCCAGGTGCCCTAGGCCCATGGATATCAATAGTTGATACAAGCAACTTTATGTTTCTTGTCTTATAACTGCACCTAATCACTTTAGATTGATACTAAGACTGTATCAGCAAAAGAATGCAGGTAAGACTGGAGTCAACCAAATTGTCATGGATATCTGTGGACGTGAGGCAGAACGGAAAATTAGGATTAACACTGGATTTCTAGTCAAGTGGTAATATGTCCTCATTATATCTATGCCTCTAGTTAGTGGGACTTTAAACAAGTTATATTATGGATATTGCCTCAGTTCCCAAGTATTGCAAGTAGGGTTTTCTGGAGGAGGTGTTAAGATGAGTTTAGGGTTCAGAATGTTTCCTAGACATGAACACTTGAGAAAAAAGAGAGAGGAAGGAGAATTGAATTGAGGAAGAATTTGAACTGTAGTGCAGACCCCACACAGCTTTGGCTGACCACGCTGAAAGCTCAGAAGAGAATGCTGCACATCAGATTCCCCCTCAATTGGCTACAATTTTTGTACCTTTATTCCCTTACCTTGCATACTTAGTCACTGGATGTGGACTGTCCCTGAAAAAGCATGCCATCAAGCAAGGTGGTTCTCAGTAGCTGAAGCAGGAACTTCTGTAAAGGTGACATCTCCAAATGGATTATGTGCACCCCACCTAGGTGAATTCTCCTTCAAGGGCAACAGATTTACCTGTCTGCCACCTTGAACCAGTAAATGGCAGATTGTAGTGAAGGATTGGGGTAGGCAGTTTGAATGAATGGTAATGGGTGAATCATAAGATGAATATAAGATTTAACATTGTATAAAGTTATGATTGTGCCCATATGAAGCCCAGGGTCAAATTCTCAGAAGGCTCTAGAACCGAACCAAGCACAGAGATGTAGTCTAAAACACCATAAGTGCTTAACTTGCAGAAGACAAATGTCAGCACATCCATTAGTAAGCCTCTGAGTTTTGTTTGTCAAGAATCTGAGTCCCTTTCTTCTTGAGAACAGAATGTTTATTTTGCTTTGGAAAACTCCTGTTCTCCTGTTGTCGTCAAGTGCTCTGCTATCTCTTGGCCTGGAAGTAGGCACCTGACCTCAGCTCAGCCAGTTTGGTGCATTTTCCCTAGAATTTGAATTTTGAGAGCAGTGACAAAAGTAGGAAAGAAATGGCTGAGGCTGATTTAGGGTGGAAGCTACTTGAAGAAATTGCCCCCA
The DNA here is from genome assembly GCF_002007445.2 of Ailuropoda melanoleuca. Taxonomy (NCBI): domain Eukaryota; kingdom Metazoa; phylum Chordata; class Mammalia; order Carnivora; family Ursidae; genus Ailuropoda; species Ailuropoda melanoleuca. Next base: position 322 of record NW_023247333.1, on the reverse strand, counting down.
AGCCTCAGTACTTCCTTGGCTCTTGCCCTGCTTGAGATCAAAGTATTACAGCTTGGCTTCGATTTTGTGACCTATGTAGTAGTATTCCAATAAATTCTTTATTTCTGTCTCTGAGTTAACCAGAATTACTTTGGATTGTTTACAAAGTAACCCTCTACCAATTGTACCCAAGCTGTTCTAAGATGATAATAATAATACTTATTATGATGATATTATTATGATAATTATAATGTACTATAAACTGATTTTCTAAATGAGAATGTTGAAGGAACCAGTATATCCATTTTGTTGGTTTTTTTTTTTTTTTTAGAATTCTCCATCA